>NC_089763.1:9328739-9558739 GCF_040412425.1 Macrobrachium rosenbergii | reverse complement strand
GTCAAGGCCAAAATTCAGGGAATAATAGGCCACAGTTCAATAGGCAGAGACAAAGTTGTGGAAATTGTGGTTATAACAACCATACAACACAGAATTGTAGAAGAAACAAATGGTGTTCGAATTGCAATAAGACAGGACATTTGATCCAAAACTGTTGGTACAACAAACAGGGAAATTCTCAGGGTCTCAAAATAACCAAAGTACTCAGCCTAATAATCCAAAATACCTCCCCAGTAACCCAAATCAAGGGGATTCTCAGTGACAATCACAGAGAGTGCAGCAGAAAGGTCCATCCTTACAGAAAGAAATAGTGACAGTGAATAAGGATGTGTCCCCAACAGACATTACTCGAAGTAATGAAATAGTGTTTTCTGTAAAGAATTTTAATACGTGTCAGGAAGAGTTGCCTATCATACAAGTACACTTAGAAGGTGTACTGAGTTCCATATTGTTGGATACAGGCAGTACTGTAAGTATCATAGATAAAGGCACTTTAATAAAACATATAGGTTGTGAGCTTTCCCAAATGAGAGAATCCTATAGGACCATAAAGGGGATCGCTGGAAAGCAAATAAGGGCTATAGGCAATGTCAATTTAGAGATAGAAATTCTAAATAAGAAATACAGGAAGAGTTTGTGGTGTTGGAAGAGAAATATTTTCCAGCTCAAGCTCTATTTTCCTTCCAGGCTATGAAAAGATGTGGAATTACACTAGATTGTAGCAATGGAAGAATAACTATCAAGGAAATTGATAGAGGAAATGTTTGCCCTCTTGAAGAAGAGGAACAGTTTCAGATAAACTTGATCACTTTACCTGAGACAGCCTCATCTGAAGAAGTAGACATCCAACAGATAGAAATAGAATTTAATGCTAACTTGGGTAGGACAGTGAGTAGAAATTCAATGATAGAAGAAATAGGAGAAGATAGACAAACTACTTTTAAAAGCCTAGAAGCCACTCAGGAGGAATTCTCAGATAGCAGGTATGAACCTGATAACTCAAGTGCACAACAAGTAGATACCTCCGAAGAACTTAGTTCTTTTTTCCCAACCTGACGATCCTGACACGCTAATAGATTGTAGTCACTTAATAATAAGAGAAGATACTGAAGAGAAGTATCTCAATGAGGTGTTGCTGTTAGGCAACCTGAAAATGACAGAGATAGGTTCTGTGATACCACAAGATGAAAGTTCAGATGATACTGATGTCTGTTACACTGCCGATGCACAGAATGCAGAAGAGATCTGCTTAGTTAGTACTGCCGATGATAATCTTGTAAAACTCAAATTAAACAATAGCGTTATACTGCATCCACAAGGTCTGACAAAGATTTGTCTTAGAATTGTAACAGATAAAACCTAGGTGATACAGATGTGTTATTAGTTAATGAAGACTTACCAGACTTTGTGAAAATGGACAATTCCTAGTAAGACTTAATGGTGGAAATTGTACGACTTATGTGTATAATTATTCTGACAAGAGACTAGAATTGCATGCCGGCATAGAATTCTGTAAGGGAATTGTGATTACTAACCCTTTACTAACCCTAAGTGAAAAGCATTTGTCTCTGTAGCTGACACAAGAGTTAAATTAGAAGGGAAGTAAATAATACAGATTTTCCTCATTGTAGGGACAGGTTAATACAGATATTAGAGAAATATAGGAGTGTTGTAGCAGTAACAGGAGATAAGTTAGGAAGGACAGATGTCCTGCAGCACAAAATAGTCATAGAAGATGGTGCTAGACTTTTTTTATATACCTAACTACAAACTTCCAATAAGTCAAAGACCCATTGTAGACGAGATGGTTGAAGAGATGAAGGAAGATGGAGTTGTAATACCTTCTAAGTCACCTTATAATTCACCTTTACTGCTAGTTCCAAAGAAAGACGGTACATGGAGGATGGTAATTGATTACCGTAAATTGAATTCCACACCATCCCTGATCGAATGCCAATGCCAGTCATTAATGACATGTTAGCTCAATTAGGAGGTGCCAAGGTTTTTCTAGCCTCGATTTACTGAGTGGATATTGGCAAGTTCTCTCGATGAAGAATCCAAGCATCTCACGGCATTCAGTACTCATAAAGAACATTTGCAATTTGAGGTAATGCCGTTTGGTCTTACTTCAGCTCCTTTAACGTTTGTACGTTTAATGCTGCAAATCTTGGGAGATGTTGAAGACGTATCGGTTTATCTTGATGATGTAATAATTGCTAGTAAGGATGTAGAGAGTCATTTCAAGACAATAGAATTAGTATTAGATAGGCTCCGAAAGGCCGGTTTAAAGGTAAAAAATTAAGAAATGTCAGTTTCTGAAGAAATCTCTAGAATATCTAGGACATGTTATCAGTGAACATGGTTTGAAAATGCAAGAAGGAAAGTTTAAGGCTATTGTAGACTATCCAGCCCCAAGAAATTTGAAGGCACTAAGAAGATTCCTAGGTATGGTAGGGTATTATCGACCTTTCATAAAGGGATTTGCTACCATAGCAAAACCATTAACTGAGTTAACTAGGAAAGATGCTAACTATGAGTGGAAAGATGAACAGGAAGCAGCGTTCAAAACACTAAAGGATATGTTGATAGATAACAGATCCTATCCTAGTTTATCCAGACTTCGAGAAGGAATTCTACTTAGCCTGTGATGCTTCAAGTACAGGACTAGGTGCCATCTTGATGCAAAAGGATAAAACAAGGATGAGGACTGTATACTATGCCAGTAGAGTTTTGAATGCAGCTGAAAGAAATTACAGTACAACAGAAAGGGAATGTTTGGCATTAGTCTGGGGATTACAGAAATTTAGACACATTTTGCTAGGACATAAAATTAATGTTCTTACAGATCATAAACCCATTTGTGATCTTTTCAAGAAAAGGGCTTTTACCAATAATATGAAGTTCAATAGATGGTTCGTTAGCGTATTAGAATTTGCCCCAGAATTTAGATACATACCTGGTAAATATAACACATTAGCTGACGCCTTATCTAGATCACAAGAAGAGAACGAGAAACAAATTACCACTCATAATTTCGCCTTCAGTTGTCAAATCACAGACTTAGATTTAGACAAAGTTCGTCAGGAACAACAAAAGGATTCTAGAATAAGGGAAGTAATAGGTAACCTCTTGCAAGGTGAGAAAAATTCAGAGTTTCAATTGATAGATGGGTTATTGTACAAGACTTCAGACGAACCAAATGCTTGTTCACGTTTGTACATTCCTAATACACTAATACAAGACGTTTTAGAACTAACCCATTCATACAAGTTATCAGGACATCCTGGAATTAAGAAAACATGTAGAACAATCACTAGAAACTATTTTTGGCCTCGATGTAGTGAAGATGCTACTCGATTTGTTCAGAATTGTACCCTATGTAATATACATAAAGGGGAATGTCAACGTTAAGGCTCCTCTGAAATGTATCCTTCAGAATTAAATCCTTTTCAAGTAGTCACAATGGATTTCTTAGGTCCATTCCTGAACACCATCAGAGGAAATAAACAGATTTTAGTTTTCATTGACTATTTGACCAGATACGTAGAAATTGTTCCAACTAGAAACAGAGAAGCATCAACGGTGGCAGAAGCCTTTAAGTCTAGAATTATAACCAGACATTCATGTCCTCAAGTTTTGCTCTCAGACAATGCTGCTGAATTTACTAGTGACATTCTAACGAAATTGTGTGACTTTTATGAAATACAGAAATGTCAAATAACAGCATATAAGCCAAGCTCAAATGGAGCAGTAGAAAGAACAAATCGCAAGATAAAGGATGTTCTGAAAACATTGGTAACAGGTTAAGCACTGAAGACTGGGACTTGACTCTCGAAGACATACAGTTTACTCTAAACAACACAGTAAATGAATCAATAGGAGAAACTCCTCATTTCCTATTGTATGGCTACCAAAAGAGAATGCCAAATTCACTTTTGGAGGATGCCGCACCACCCAGACGTACGTACAACTACGAGGACTATATTGCTTGGAAGACAAGACGCACGTACGAGACCGTTAAAGTCACCAGGGCTAGATTAAAGGAGTTACATAAAAAATCTAGTAAGTATTACAATAACAGATCCACCATACCCTCGTTAAAGGTAGGACAACAAGTTTATGTACTCAATCATGTTCTTGAAGGACCTAATATTAAAGTATCACCAAAATTTGAGGTCCATATAGAGTTTTAGAAGTTTTGAAGTTGAATAAATTCAAGTTAATGCATGAAATTACCTTGAAAGAATCCATTGTACATTGGAACCACATTAAAGTAGTTCATTCAGAACCTTGGTCGTCTACCCAGTTGAAAGATTTGTCCAATAAAGATAAGATAGATAATAAAATAGAATCTTCAATGACCCCAAGGTATAATTTGAGAAGAAGGTAATGGCAAGTGCAATGGTAAACAAATGTAGTCGATAAGATTTTTACTGCTTGATAACATTATTTCAGCAAATGGATTGTATGGTGGTTGGCAGTGAGTCAAATTGTGAACTCACTCGTACAACTAAGGAAGGGAGCCATCATCAAGGAGCATGGCAAGGTTAAGATGATACAGGACCTAGCCATTGTTAAGATCCAGACGGACTCCATTATCGATCAGAGAGAGCAGTTAGTCCAGCTGAGCAATCAGATACGGGCAGGATTACAAAGTGTCCAAGATAGAAATTTGTACGACATGCTCTCCAAGTTGCAGAGGGACATCGATAGTGTTATGCCAAGGAAAGTAGTAGCGATCACTCATACCCTTTATAGGCGTCGCTTTACACAATCTCTTTGGAGTGGCGACCGATGGTAATGTTGAAAGGCTAAAGGAAAGAGTGGCACAACTTGAAAATTGGGCTTTGAGCAGGGCACTGTCTATAATAAAGTAATAGGAAATGTCAATCAAAATCAGAAAATGATCACAGTGCTGAAAGAATTTGTGAATAGTGCCCTCCATAATGTTTCATCAGAAATTGCTAGAATCCATCAAACAGAAATGATGGAGCAACTGCTCATAGAAACAAGTAATTTCCTTCTGGAATACAAGGAATTACTCAATGCAATCATGATGGCAGGTAAAACCTGCTGTCGCCTTTTCTGATAACCCCTAGTGAAATTGAAGCCATTATTCAGAAATGTGTTGTGAACAATCACTTGAAGCCACTAGTAGAAAATATAGTGGACTATTATGGCCTGATAACAGTGAAAGTGATAGCCAATCAAATCATACTAGTGATCCCTTTCAACAATCCAGACGTCAACTCATTGATGTCAGTCTATCCATTCCCAATGGTAGTAGATAATAAGTCCATTGTACTAGAAGGAACAGTTCGACACTTTGCCTTGCAGCATGATTCTTTCCTAGTGACTGAAATTCCCGAACATAAATTCAGGGAATGTGTCATGCTTAGTGATGGTGTATATGTTTGTAACATTGTGAATTTCTATGAACCATTGAGTGCTCTTCATTGCCTAGATGATCTTGTAAACAACAAGAATGGTAAGAACCATTGTAAATATATACCGTTTACAGAAACTTTCAAGGCTGAAATCATTGATGATGAAATTTTGTGTTCTCAGCAAACAGATTGAATGCTAAGATTGACTGTAAGTCAAACAAAACAGAAGTAGTTTTCATTAACGTACACTCATTTTCATCTGCTTGTGAACTGGTCATTTTACATAATTTGTATTACAAACCAACAGTTTTCACGACGTACAGTTTGAATTTCAGTAAAAGTGTACATCAGTTTGCAGTTGTTAACGAATTT
Source organism: Macrobrachium rosenbergii (assembly GCF_040412425.1). Lineage (NCBI taxonomy): Eukaryota > Metazoa > Arthropoda > Malacostraca > Decapoda > Palaemonidae > Macrobrachium > Macrobrachium rosenbergii. Next base: position 9,552,980 of record NC_089763.1, on the reverse strand, counting down.
CAACTTTCAGAACTGGAATTGGAGACATTCACAAAGCTAGAAGAGGTTCATACTTTCTTTCATATATATAAGACCGAGATTTCTCCTATTATGTCATTCATAAATGTCATTCTTTTGGTACTGTTTGCTTTTATTTCTTTTATAATTGTCAGGAAATTGATACTGAATAAGCTTACCATAATCAAGGACATGATGGACAGAATCCTTCCTAGAGAGTGATAGCGTTTACCATTGACTTGCACTTGAACATTTGATGATTGATTTTTTTTATTTTTACAATTTATGATTGATAACCAGAGAGTAATAGGCATTTGATATATTTACTTTGCCATAATTTTTCTGCATTTAGTTTGAGTATTTGATATGTAATTCATGTTTGTATTGTTTGTGTTAGCACTATGATGCATTATAATATTTCTTGCATTTATTGCTTGTTAGTAGAAATTATTGAAATTGAAGTAATTGACTATAGTCAAGTTGAGTTGGTTATCTACTTGCATTGTAGTCAATGCAGGTAGGTGACCGAGTGATGTTATGCAGTGAATAAGTATGAGATTCACTGATCGGGATTATGAAAGAGAGAGAGAGAGAGACACGATGTTGATAGTTCAAAATGATGAGTCATGGGACCAAGTAAATTGAAGTGTAACCAAAACAAACCTCCAAGATGTGTGAAAGAAAGGAGGAGTTAGAGGATAGGTTATGAAGCGAAAAGGTCAGCAAAATTGACCTGATTTGTCCTTGCAAAAAGTGGGAGTTAAGATTGAACCATTAAGAGTAAAGTAGACGTCCTCAAGGAGGCGGAGTTTTATTCAACATAGGTCCAGAGTTCATTCTGATCAATTTTTAGCGAGAGTTACTTGAAAACCAAATTGGGTAGGATTGTGTCACTCGCTCCTCTCTTAACATCAAGAAATTTCTAAGTCCAGGTGGCTGGCCGTGTGATATAGTAGAGTTAGAATAAAATAAAACTTATGAAAATGAGAAATTATTAATGAATCACTTACCCTCCTGTTACTAAAGTGAAGTCTGACACGGTCGTTTATTAATAGACAATTTCAACCTAACATATAAACTGAGTGGGAAAGGACAAAGCCCTGAGAAACATATCATACTATCAAGTGAAAGTCAACAGACTAGAAACAGTCCTGAGTCATTCATAGTGGTGCAACGCAAAACAAAAGCCACCACGTTGTACAACACCAGAATAACATATTAAGACCGTGGAGAATCCCAGGGTAAAGGAATATGAATTAGATATAAAGTATAACTGGAAGTTCATTTTTAAGAGCACCATGGTTTGGTGCTATATGTTTAAATAGCTGATAGGATATTATGCAGTCATGTCTAAAAAAGATATTGTAGGACAAGCCTTGCTCAGTTTTGAGGAACTGACCTGTGTGCTGGAAGGAATTATCAATGACAGACCATTAAGTTTTATTTATGGGATTTGAATCAGTTGGAAATCTTAACCCTAACCATTTGATCCTTGGAAAAGCTCAAGTCCTTCCCAAGAAAGTAGTAAATTGGGAGATCTCTGATGACCCTACCTAACAAATTTTGGAGAGGTTCACCGAGAAAAGATTCCTATAGATATCCAAGTTGTGTGACGACTTGTGGAAGAGATGGGAGAGGAATATTTAACTTAGCGTTTGAATTTCAATCACTTGGAATGGTGCATGGCTTTTGGCCCAGGAAGGAAAAGTTGTCCTCATTCATGATGAGGGCCAAAGCAAGTGGAAGTTGGGCCAAGTGATCGTATTACTTTCTTGGGAAAACAAGGTCCCATGGGGCTACTCTAAAAACATAGCCAGGTTATGAGGCCTGTAATTATTTTAAAAATCAACATCTAAATTATTTTAGATTAAGGGAAACCAAGTTATGCAAATGAATCTAGGAATTTACTACTTATTCACTGCATAACATATTTTTCTTTATCTAGGAACCACAGCTCTAATTAAAATTAATTACAGGCCTCATAACCTGGCTATGTGCCATTTATTAGAGTAGCCCCTATGGGACCTTGTCTCTCCTCAAGTGTAATTCGATCACTTGGCCCATTTCCACTTTTATTGGCCCTCATCATGAATGAGGACAACTTCCTTTATCCTGGGCCAAGAGCCATGCACCATTCCTACTGATGGGTCTCTTAACGTTGTTAAATATTAGACCTCCTCCCATCTCTTCCACAAGTCGTCACACAACTTGGATACCTATAGGAATCTTTTATAGGTGAACTCTTATCCATAGGTAGGGTCACCTGAGATCTCTTCCCAATTTACTACTTCTCTTGGGAAGGACTTGAGCTTTATCCAAGGATCAAAATGGTTAGGGGTTAAGATTTCCAACTGATTCAAATCCCTGGGCGTGTAACTTAATGGTCTGTCATTGATAATTCCTTCCAGCACACAGGTCAGTTCCTCAAAACTGAGCAAGGCTTGTCCTACAATCTTTTTTAGACATGACTGCATAAGTCCTATCAGCCTTTCCCATATAGCACCAAACCATGGTGCTCTCGCTGGAATGAACTTCCAGTTACACTTTATATCTAACAGATATTCCTTTACCCTGGGATTCTCTGACGGTCTTAAGGTATTCTGATGTTGCTACAAACGTGGTGGCGTTGTCAGTCAACATGAGAGCTGGGAAACCTCTTCTGCTACAGAATTTTCTAAAACTCATGAGGAACGAGTCACAGGACTGGTTATCAACTAGCTCCACATGTATGCCTCTGGTTATCGGGCACATAAATAAGATGATATAAGCCTTCTCAGGGCTTTGTCCTTTTCCCTTAGCCCATAATGAGCTTGTGTAGTCCATGCCTGTGGTATTGAAAGGTTGCTTACATTGTACCCTGAACTCAGGTAATGGAGGAACTATACAGTATTGGGTCTATACGGCCTCCCCTGCGTTCTCCTACAAATAACACAATGGTGAATTATACTCTTAGTCAGTTGCCTTATTTGTGGGATCCAGAATTCCTGTCTGACACTCGCCACAGTGGCATTTACACCCATATGAGCATTAGCATCACGATGTTCTTTAATAATTACCCAAGTAACACAGCAACTCTTTGGCAATAGTATGGGATAGTATGGGAAACTTAACAGATTCGGGTAACTGTGCGGGTTCTAGTCTACCCTTACACCTTATTACCCCGTTGCCCAGGTAAAGATTCAATTGGTGTATGAGGGCCAGTTTTGGTTTTCTTACTCCCCTTCATCAAACTCTCGTATTCCTCTTGGAAATATCCACTCTGTATGATGGCAATGGTCTTATTCTTTGCCTCTTGGAGTTCTTCCAAGGTCAATTCACCATGCCTCTTCATACTGATTGAACTCCTACAGTTATTAAAAAATCATAGGATCTATGCTGTGGTCCTATAGACTTTTTTAACCTTGCTGAATCTCTCCCAATTCAGCAAGTGACTATTACAATTCAGGTTGTCCCCTACAGTATTGACCAAATTGTTCTCTTCCCTACCCTGCACAAGTGATCCACCAACCCATGACCTATCTATTGGCCAAGAGGAATTTTTTAACCAAGGGGGCCCCTCCCACCAGAAAGAACTATCCAAGATCATTTCTGTCCTTTTCCCATGTGTCAACCAGTTGCTGGGATTATCATCTGTAAGCACATAGGACAAGACTGCCTCTGGAACTAAAGAGTTTATTTCCTGTACTCTTTTTCACAAACACAGGGAGAACACCTTTCGATACTAGCCAACTTAGAGCGACTTTACTGTCCGACCAAACGAACAGTTCTACAAACTCACCCTTCTCAAAGGATTCTTTAATAAATTTGGCCATTCTTGCTGCTAGCAACAATGCCATCAACTCAAGTTTTGGAACAGTTAATTCCTTAATAGGCGCTACTCTTGCCTTTGCCATCATTAAATGAGAGTTTTCATTCTTTACTCTATAAGCTACACAACCATATGCTAACTCACTGGCATTGCAGAATATGTATAAGGATCCCCCTTTCCTAGGCTAGTATTCCTAGGAAAGAAAATATCAAGACATTTTTCTATGTCTTCGGATAACTCAACCCATTGGTTCTGTAACAGGTCTGGGAGTTGTTCATCCCAATCTAGTTGTTGCTTCCACAAATTCTGCAGGTATATCCTTGCTCTAATAGTAACGGGTAGAAGCAACCCTAATGGATCATAAATCCGTGCAACAGTTCTCAACACTTCTCTCTTAGTCTGGCCGGACTTATTTATCTTAGTCGGATGTAATGTCAAGGTATCCTTTTCTTTGTCCCAGTTCAGACCTAAGACCTTATGAGTTGTTTGTTCTCTGGCACTAATCCCATATGCTTTAGCAATAGTTTGTAACGAGTCATTATTACTCGTCCATTCTTTCAGATATAAATGTGCCTGTGCAAATACCATATTTGCTTCAAGGAAAAAATTCACCAGTATTTATCATCATTGCTAGTGAACTGCAAGTTTCCTTTATCCTTTCTACATCACCTTCTACCATAGACAGGTGTTTCTTAATCGTTGCATTCAGCAGAAAGGGAGAACATATAGCTTCAAATAAAACAACTCTAAATCTTTACACTAACAATTTACTGTTAGGGTCTGTTGGATCTTCCAACCATAAAACCTAGTATAGTCCCTATCCTCCTCCCTGAGCTGCACCATTAAAAATGCTTTCTCAATGTCACTAATACAAGGAAATGATTTTGTTCTAAACTGCAGCAGAACTTTGAGCAGGTCAGCTGTTATATGTGGTCCCGTCCACAAACAATCATTCAAGCTCAACCCACTTTTCCCGTCTAACCGAACAGTCAAATACTATCCTAACAGGGGTTGTTGCACTGTCCTTCTTAATGCCATGGTGTGCCAAGAAATGACAGTCTTCTGTTTTAAAACATTCCACTCTCTCTATGAATCTCCTATCCTCCTGATCCTTCAGAATTTTCTGATAGGGTTCTAGATACTGAGTGTCTTTCTGAAATTTGACACACTGTTGTTTTAATCTGTTTAAAGCCAACCCAAAGTTGGAAGTTAATCTTCTTTTATTGCCTTTCCAAGGCAATGCCACAACATACTGTTTGTCAATTTCAGAATAACTTATAGTACTCTCAAAGTTCTTTAATACCTTCCGTTCCTGTTCTGTTATTTCACTGCAGTTAATACCTAAATGATCCAGACTCCACAAACTTTTAAGATCTTCCCTTGGATCCTTTAACTGAGTAGCCCCTTCAGCCACAATTATTTTGTCGGTTTCCACTGCCAGTTTTAAAATGGAAACATGAGTATCCTTGGTGGGAAGAGAACTACATGTTCCGGTTACCACGTAACCAAATATGGTTGGTAGCAATACTAAATTTTCAAATTTTCTAAACCCTGGGTGTAAGATGTTGTATACATTGTCAACCCCTATCAACAATTCAATAGGTGATTGCTTCTCTATGGGTAGATCAAAATCTTTATCAGCTAAGCTGATTTTCATTTTACACAACAACCTTACGTTCTTCTTAACGCCGAATTTCTTTGTATATTCTGGCAGCTCGTCTACCACTATACAATCCATACTTATTAATCTACCCCGATGAGGTACAGCGATGTTCACCATTTCATATTCCTTAACTGATGTAGCAGTTAAGTACCCTCTCAATGATATGTTTTCAACTCCCTTGCTTTTATAGTGGAGTCCCTCAAGAGCAGATTCCTTTATAAATGATCTCTCGGCACAGGTATCTAACAACCCCCTTTTTTTCGCACAATGCAACCTTTTTTACCTTTTACGGTTATTGTGGCTGTAGGTAAGATCGACTTCCTAGTCGTCTTATTTCCCTGTCCGGTATTTGTCAAAGAGAGAGTTCCAACTTGTACCCCACCTGCCTTTGATTTATTTGGCTGGTTTCTATTGCATGTAACACTATGATGCCTAACAGTCCAACCGTTATACAACCTTGCCTGTCACAGTCGGAACTGAAGTGTTTACTGGATACACATATGAAACACAAACCCAGAGCTCTGAATCGTTCTATCTTTCCTCCTCTGGTTACATAAGATTTACAATGTGTCCATATGTGGTTGCTTCTGCAAAGTGCACATCCTTTAACCTGGTTTACCTTGGCTTTGTTTGTACTTTCTTTAGGCCTTACTGATGTTGTTTTTGGTCTCACAGATTGCCCTTGTTCTACTGCGAAAGCAGATACCTTTGTCAATGTATTAGCTTTTGCTGTTTCAGTCTGTGGAAAAGCCCTCAAATTGTGTACTTCTTCTTCAAGATATTTTTTAAAGGTGTCAAGTTTCTGCCAATTTTCTCCACACCGTTTTATTATTTCACTTACACTACCTGGTAGTTTGGTGTAGAGCAAGATGGTATATAATTCACTCACTTCCAGTTTTTCACTCTCCAATGATCTTATGCAGCATTCAAATTGTGCTCTATAACCTTGTAGCGATTCTGCATCTGCCTTGGGAGTCTCAGTTTGGAAGAGTTTTCTAACTAAACACAACTTGATTTCATCTTTTCTGCCATAAGTCTCCTTTAACAAGTTCACTGCTTGCAAATATTTATCACCTTCTAATTTAAAATCAGATATCAGTTCCAGAGCCTCGCCTTCCAATAGGCCCTTCAGATAAGAAAACTTCTGTATATTCTCAAAATCACTACGTTGGTGTACTGATACTTCATAAAGTTCCCAAAATGAATTCCATTCCGTTAAATCACCATCAAAATATTTGAGGTCTAATTTGGGTAACTTCACAGTAGCTTTAACAGGCAATATCAGTGCACTAGGTTCACCTCTTACAGCTAGAAGACTCATGATGGAGGAATTTAGCCTATGAATTTCAGTGCCTACCTTTAGGCTATATTCAGCTTGATTCATAATTTGGTCAGGTTGTTCTCCAGGATCTGTTAGATTCAATATTTCATTATCCAATTCATGGATTTTCTGCAAACATTCCTTCAAGGAATCTCTCACTGAAGAAATACTATTGATATCACCTGCATCTATAGTGGTTTCAACCTTCTTTGACCAGTTAGTTATCACAGACTTAAAACCCTCCCCCATCCCTTCTTCAATTCTTCTAGGTCAGACATCTTAGCCTATAATTTACCAACACCAAATACACAAGTTCTTAATCACTAAAAGTGTGCAAACTGCCAGCTCCAAAAAGATATATGTACTGCATTAGCAAATATAATATTTAAAAGTTGGCCACAATTCTTCAAATCAATCAATGGTAGATCACTACCAGTTATATTATATATACAGTATATATATGTGCCCTTGACTACACATACATATGTACAATGCACAGCAGGGTTTTATTCCAAATTAAATCTCACTTAAGTATCTTATCCATTTAAGCTTAGCTAACACAACATTCTAAAATGGTAGCCACCATCAGCTGGTCACGTCTCTATCTTTATCGCCAAATATCACAACGATCCTCAAAATCTCACAGATGTCAACAATACAGATCACTGTTATAACAACCAATCACTGAAATCCTGGTCATGGCACCAATTTATTCCGACTCACTCAGAATAAGTATAGCATTTCAAATCGTCAGTGTTATCGTATAGCCTAAACAATCCGAAACGTACTGACCCAAATCGTAGCCTAAGTCTTATCCTACGACACCCAGGTTACTTCATTCTTATGCTAGTTTAAATTATGATTATATCAATACATTGCATTGTGTATATTAACTAAACTAACAATATAAACTTACTATTAGCATATTCAATTGTTCCTAGCTTAATGTACAGTTAGACTGGCCTGAGCACAGTCTCTGTTTCACTACCCTCATCTAAAGCACACCTCAAGAAATTCTCCTCACATTTTCATATGCATATCTTCTAAAGGAAGTTTCCCTAAATGTACTCTAAGAGGAATAGGATTACTTAAATGGATTTGTAGACACCGACAATTATGGCTGCATTCTTGAGTCCTCCACTGAGTTCACAGCCATCTCTGACCGAAACCAAACCTTCGACTAACTACCGTACGACAACCAATACCAGTAGTTAAGCAATATTACAAGTATACAGGTACTTACAATTAAACACACGAAACAACTAAGACAACATTTTTCACTACTAAATACAAACAACGAAACATAATATCCTTCTTCAAGATAATACGCATTTCCACTTTACGTAAATTTAAAGAGAATACAGTCATACTCCGAACTTACGTGAGGTTAGGTTCCAGAACCCCTCGCACAGGGTGAAATTTCGTGTAAGTTTGGCATGGTCTCTAAAAATGCTGATAAATGCTTACTGTATTTCTAAAGTTCAAACACTAAATATGACCCTAATCATGCTCCCAAATTATTAAATTAACTTTTAAATGAAATTAAAGTTACTGTAATTTCATTTAAAAGTTAGCTTATTGCATTACCCTTAAAAAAAAGAAATAAATGGTTGACATAAAAATTGAGAGTTGGAAGAGAATTTCTCCCTCTCTCTCTCTCCCCCCTTCTAACCAATCTATTTTTAGAAGTCGTCTCAACCTCTTTTTAATAGCTTCTTTATTCTGCGTCTCTTTCTCTTTGTCCTGAAATGCTTTTTCATGAACAAACAGTGTTTTATATTTTGACTAATACAACTCCTAGTTATTATGTCTCTATGTTTTAGAATGTATTTGCAACACTAGCGCATTTACACTTATTTAGATGATACAGGTCAAATTAGATCAATTTAAACTATCTACTGTACAGGTAATTTACATTTACAGAGAATTAATAAGTTGTAAAAATGTGTGAGCGCTAACTATGAGAGAGAGAGAAGACTTAGAGTTTAGAGACCTAGAGAAGAAATTTAGAGAAGAGAGATATTGTCCCTACTTGAAATATCAAGATTATTTATTTATGAATTATTATATATATATAAACGCTGGTTTAGGAACGGGGTTATTTTATTTTCGTAACCCGAAAATCTAACATCCATCGGAACATCGTCGAAAATCGTCAAAATCATAAGAAAACCTTATTTTTTAATGCTCTGGGTGCATTCTAAACTGCATTATTATTGATATTTTACATCAAAAATTCCTTCAAATTATGATTATTCTGCCATTTTGGGGCCATATTTCTTCCGATCGGATCGAGATCTATTTCTGTTTATCCCGAACATGCGTCGTAGCCAGAAATAATTTCTGATGAATATATTTGAAAAGTAACCTCGAACGTTTAGTGAACATATCAGATAAAGGTTTGGGACTGCCTGTATATATATATATATATATAATATATATATATATATATATAGAGTGAGAGAGAGAGAGAGAGAGAGAGATTTTGGTTATTCTTATATTAGATATCAAAAGGTGGAAATTCAGTATTAAACTAACTTTTAAATGAAATTAAAGTTACTGTATTTTCATTTAAAAGTTACCTTAACACATTACCCTTAAAAAAAAGAAATAATTGGTTGACTTAAGAATATAGGAGTGTGTGACTCTCTTCCCCATTCCACCGATCTATTTTTAGAAGTCTTCTCAACCTCGTTTTTAAAAACTTCTTTATTCTGTCACTTTCTCTTTGTTCTGAAATCCTCTATGTCTCTATGTTTTAGAACTGCATTTACAGTTTGTAACTTTACAGGTAAAATTAGATCAATTCAAAATTATCTACTGTACAGTTAAAGACATACAGAGAAACAGTGCTGTAATAAGTAGGTTGGCTAACTTTGAGCGAGAGAGAGAGAGAGAGAGAGAGAGAGAGAGAGAGAGAGAGAGAGAGAGAGAGAGAGAGAGAGATAACAGTTGTCCTTAAGAAATTTTTATGAATTTTTACAGACACACAGAGAGAGACATGAGATTTTGAGAGAGAGAGAGAGAGAGAGAGAGAGAGAGATTCAAACAACAGTTGTCCTTAAGAAATTTTTTATGAATTATTACAGACACACACACACAGAGATTTTACAAGAAAGAGAGAAGAGAGAGAGATTACAAGAAAAATTTGTTTGACCACTGATTAGCAACACTCCCCTTCTTATCATGTTAAATGACATGTCTGACAGCTTTTGCCTTCGACCTTCTTACAAAAGACGAGGGAAGAATTTGTTTGTTCAAAATGTAATAAGAATTTTGTAATTACAGTTTTTATTATTATTATTATTATTATTATTATTATTATTATTATTATTATTATTATTTAATTTTATTAATCTTATTAATATTTGAAAATTAGTACTTATTATTAGGTAAAAAGTTTATTTCTGAGTTCAGTCCCGTGTCAGCCGGTGAAATTCCATTACAGCACGAATTTCTAGGTATAATAATGCTAGATATACCAGAGAAAAAGAGCTTTCAGGAAAGCTGGGGTTACTACCCCCAGTCGAGCGTCTTCTAGGAAGGCGTCGGTATATAGAAGGGTGAGTGAAATACCACTACCACGGAAACATACTCGAAAGATCTCTCCTTATCAAAACCCCGAACAGAGCGGTGAGCCGTTACAGCCCCTACACTCAACACCCGCCAGGACGGCGACACCAGCGCCACCTACCTCATTCCATTTTCTAGCACGTGACTGCATCCATTTCTTTTGTGTGCTCGTCTTCCTTTAATTTGGATTTTCTTTCATCTATGATGGCATCGAGCAGCTTTACCATCTCCAAGTTAAGTACCATCTTCTTGTGGGGTTTTGTTCTATTTTTTGGCTGTTATGGTCTCGTATTTTCATAAATATTGAGATCTTTTTATGACGCCACGGCGTCCCCCGCCAGCCATGTCGACCGCGAGGCGACTCCTTCAGTTCTTTTCGGTTGGAGTTGTCTCCTCGTCGTTATAGATAGATTTTTACCCCTTGGTTCCCTTCCTGGTGGTTCCTTGCGGTGGCTCCCCCTTTTGTTTTTGAATTACGTTTCATTGGCCTATCGGCCTTTGTTAGGGTGATGCCCCGTCCAGGTACCCCCCCCAGGTTGGGTTCCTTATTATTTTTGGTCTCAAGTAGGCTAATTATTTTATTCTTGGAGATGGTGCTCTCTTTTTATTTTATTTTATTTATTTTATTTATTTTATTTATTGTGTTGTTTACCTCCGTGTGGTGGCGGCAGCCTCAGATCTAACCGCTTCCCCGAGGTAGGCTACGCACCTATTGAGCACATTTTATTTCCAATTTTTTTATGCGTGATGGCTATTTTGTGGAGTAGGCTTGTTTGCTTCCATCCCCTTGCCCTGGGTGTGGAGATCATCAGGTTGAGGGAGTTTTGGTTGCTGTTTCCTCCGGGTCGTTTTCGGTGGGCAGAGTGAGCCCCTTAGTTCTCTTCCTTCATTTGGGGGAATAGAGTTCTTTGGATGTGTTTCCTCTAGGCTAGTCGCCTCCTTGCCCCCCCCTTCTCGATCCCGGTTGGTTCTCGGCACAAAATTTCTCTCCCTGTTGCTTCCTCCTCCCCTTTGCACTCCTCCCTTTTTCCTAGCCTACACTAGGTTAGGTCCTATATTAGGCTTCGCCTAGGAAGGAGTCGGGCATCGGGCTGGGTAGCTTCCAGTAGTAGGCTACCCTCCCAAGTTTCATTATTCTTGGAGGTATGGGTGCAGTTGAGCGGGTGATATGTTTCTCCCTGTCTCCTGTTCCTTCCTGGTAGCCTACTCCTCTCCCCTACTCCACCCCCCCCCTCCAGCCTTGCTCCAGCCTTGCTGCTCGTGCGGGTGACGCTAGATGGCGTTTTCTCCGAAGTTCAGGGACTCCTCCTTTTGGCAGAGGGATTCGCTCCCTCCCATACAGTCCCTAGCATCGCTGTGTTGGGGTTGGTGGTTTGTTTGCTCGAACGTGTTCGAGACACTATCCCACACCTCTCGTCTCCCCGTCGGGTTACGTAGATAGGGTAAAATATAATTGCTCCGGCTTATGTTATGAACATATGAGCATTTTGCCCATCTTGTTTCTCCGGCGGGAAGTAAGAATGGAAGGATTTACATTATATAAGGAGCGGATCCCTCCGGTCTCGGAGTATTTACCATCACTTGTTATTGTTATTATTTTTGACTCATATTTAGATAAGTCTGTTTATCTACAGGAGTACTCTCCTTTATATTATATATACGTGAGTCCGGTCCTACACCCGGGGGCTCCGCCGTTATTTTTACTGGCAGCCCTTATGGTTAGTTCCTGGTTTCTCATTCCTTCATCCCCGGAGTACTCCGGGTCTGAAAGCTTTACCTTCCACTCTGTGTAATTTAGAGCTTATTGGCCCAGTTTATGATAAGGAGTTCTTCTCCGCCGGAGTATTCGGTTGTAGTTGAGTTTCGGCCTTGCCAGCTTTAGATTGCTTAGGGTGGTAGGTTCATGTACTTTTCTACTTACAGACTGTTCGCTGTGAGGAGCCGGGGTGTACCGCCTCCCTCCAACAACCCTACGGTCACGTAGTGTGCCGGACCCACGCTGGTTGTGCGGTCCGACTTGACGACCTGGTTGTTTGGCACCCCGATGGTTGTGAGGTTTGCTTCGCTCTCTGTGCAACCGTCCAGGATGAGTCGGTAAGTGACAGTCTTCTTCCGTTTTACGCTCCTCATATTGTATATTGTTTACGGGGTTCCCGGACTGTTTTTTCGTTCTTAGCTAATTGTTGGTTTTCTTACAGGCGGACGAATCTTCCAAGAAGTCTGCCTTGGAATCCCTCCGGGCCTGGGTGGCTGGGTTTGGCAGGAATGTTCCGTCGGGGAAGCCCTACGTCCTCGACGCCAGGTTGAGGGACCTGCTCTACCCCGGCGCACGGGTGGCGGCTGCAGTGCCTGAAGATCTTGCCACCCCTATCATCCAGCAAATCCGGGATGCGACCCAGCCACCCCAAGTGGATATCCTCTACGCTGAGGTCTCGGAGGATGTAGCCGCCTTGGACTTAAACCTGGAACCAATGAACACAGAGCAGGACCAGGTGGTAAGTGGTGAGGTAAGTGAGGTTGTTGGGGCGGGCCCCCCTCTTTTTGACTCCCCTGTTTCATCTGTTTCTTCCTTCGCAGGTTTTGTGAAGTCTTCCTCCTTGGGTGATAGAGCTCCGTCTGCTATCCCCAAGTTGAAGTTGAAGACTTCATGGAAGGCGAAGGGCTATAAGTCCTCGTCTTCCAAGAAGGCATCGCCCTTCCCCCCGTCGAAGGCTAAGGTTTCAGGACCTGTAGCCTCCGGGAGCAAGTCTGGTTCCTCCGGCAAAGGCGCGAGTAAGAGGGCTGCAAAACCAAGCCCTCCTCGCCAACCTGCTTTCGATGCAGAGGCCTTTGCAAATCAACTTTACAGGAAGTTCACAGAGGACCTAGATCTAGGATTTAGTAAAATCTCTGAGAAGTTTGCCAGTCATGATAACATACTGGCAGGAATGGCTCGCCCCACCCCAGCAGAACCACAGTATGTTATCCCCGACACAGCGGACCTCCCGCCGTTCGATGTCGGTAACCCTTGGCGTTTCGCACTCCGGGCCATCCAACATGATGGCAAGCTCACGGTTGAAGGTCTTGGCACGAGACAGTTGGAGGAATTGGAGTTCTTCCCCCCCGATCTCTTGCCCCCTTACCCAGGCTTCGTGAGGCTTACGGAGGAAGCATGGATTCGGTCAGATAAGGTTCCTAGGGAGACTGTCATCGTCCCTAGGGACCAAGCTCAGTCGGCTCTCCTGCGCACTCTGACGGAGTGGCAGGCAGAAAACACGAAGTTGACCCCTTTCAAGGGCAACTTTACAATGTTCGCCCTGGGAGACAACCTGCCCACCCCTTGCTTGGACAAAGTCGCTCTGGCTCTGCCCGAGCGTGCTTTGAAGGTAATCCGTTACCACAGCTGAGGGAAACAGACCCCTACTTCCTGGTACTCCCAGGAAGTGATGAGTTCTGGGTGGACGCCCGTCCACTTTCACTGTCGGGGAAGCTGGACCCTTTCTGTGCTTCCTCGCAATTCAGTGAGCAGCTCCCCAAGCTGCCGGAATCTTTGTTGAAGGCGGAGTTTGATGCCCGGACTAAGTTAGCCAGGTCCTTGAACTCCGTCTGCCTCACTGAAGCTACTGCCTTCTCTCCTGCTCGGACGAGCCCTTTTTCCAGGTTTTGGCTAAGTCCCTGCTGGCTGGCTTTCAGTCTGACCTGTTGAGTTTATCATGGCCAGACTGGAATGCAGGAAATTCATCTTTGCTGATGCTACTATCCGCCACGAGCCTAACAAGCTCGTTAAAAGCTCGATCTGGGGACCTAACCTCTTCCCAGAAGAGGAGGTCACAAATGTTATGGCTGAGGCTACAAGGGCCAACCAGAGTCTGCGCTCTCGCTGGGGCATTTCTGCCTATAAGCGCAAGACCCCAGAATCTGCCGGCCCCCAGACGAGAGGAGGCAAAAGCGTTTCAGGAGGCATAAGAGGCCCCACCATCAGGCGGTAGTTCAAGCCGTCCCGGTCTCGGCACAGTAGCTCAGCCTTCCACCTCCAAGGCTCACCCCAACAGTATGTGCTGGTCCAACCAGCTGCACTGCCCTCCTATGTGGCCAGCCAGCATACAACCCCACATATGAGGGCCGTGGATACTTTCACGGCCTTAATAGGGTTGCAAGGGGGAAGAGGCAGAGCCCCTCATAGAGGAAAGCCCAACACCACCCCAAGAGGAAGGCCTGGACGTGGTAGGGGAATAAACCCGCTCCCTCCCACTGAGAGAACACAGGTAGGTGGTCGCCTGTATTGGTTCAGGGACCAATGGACCTTCAGCCCTTGGGCACACAGCATTGTGTCCAAGGGACTAGGATGGAGCTGGATCAAGAACCCTCCTCCTCTAACCAGGTTTTACCAGCCACCCACATCAATCCTACAGGATTACGTGACAGAATTGCTCAACAAACAAGCAATAAAGAAAGCAAGGCACCTAAAGTTTCAAGGCAGGTTATTCACTGTTCCCAAAAAAGACTCCGATCAGCAAAGAGTGATCCTGGATCTGTCGCGTCTAAATCTCTACATAAAATGCGACAAATTTCGCATGCTTACGGTAGCTCAGGTACGGACTCTACTTCGCGTGGAGCCGTCACCACCTCTATCGATCTTTCAGACGCTTATTATCACGTCCCGATTGCGCGGAACTTCTCTCAGTTCCTCGGTTTCAGACTCGGGAATCAAGCCTACTCCTTCAGGGTCATGCCCTTCGGTCTAAACATTGCACCCAGGGTATTCACCAAGCTGGCGGACACGCGGTAGTACAACAACTCCGGTCCCGAGGATATCCCTAGCAGCGTACCTCCAGCGATTGGATAATTTGGGCACCAACAGTTCCGGAGTGTCAGAAGGCTACGTCCATAGTCATCAATTTCCTGGAGTCGTTGGGTTTTCAGCTGAACAGAGAAGTCCCGCCTGACTCCGAGTCCCGGTTTCAGTGGCTGGGTCTCCAGTGGGATCTGTCCTCTCACACGTTATCTCTCCCGCCTCCCAAGAGGAAAGAGATAGCATCTCTCACCAGGAAATTTCTCAAAAATCAATCGGCATCCCGCCGATCCCAAGAAAGAGTCCTTGGGTCTCTTCAATTTGCCTCAGTGACAGACCTGCTCTTAAAAGCCAAATTAAAAGACATAAACAGAGTGTGGCGGAGTCGAGCCAATGTCAAGCTCAGAGACAAGGTCTCCTCTATTCCTCGAATCTTAAAGACAAGACTGCGGCCTTGGACCACAGTCAGAGGCCTGTCCAAAACAGTTTCGCTTCAATTTCCCCCTCCGGCACTAGTTGTTCACACAGACGCTTCCCTAAGCGGCTGGGGGATATTCACCAAAACAGAAAGTACAAGGAACGTGGTCCACAATGTTTCAGCAGTTCCATATAAATACCCTGGAAGCTATGGCGGTCTTTCTAACTCTGAAGAAAATCCGCCCCCAACCGGATTCATATCAGGCTGGTGTTGGACAGCGCAGTGGTAGTTCATTGCATCAACAGGGCGGCTCCAAATCAGGTCGAGTAAACCAAGTAATGGTTGCTATCTTCTCCCTGGCGAACAAGCACGGCTGGCACCTGTCAGCCACCCACCTAGCGGGGTGCGGAACGTGGTGGTGGATTCCCTGTCCAGGGCTACTCCGTTGGAGACGGAGTGGTCCCTGGACGTGGAATCTTTCAAATGGATTTGCCGCCGGGTTCCGGGTCTCCAAGTGGATCTGTTCGCAACGGAGAGCAACTTCAAGCTCCTGTTACGTGGCCCCAACCTGGACCCTCAGGCGTTCGCCACAGACGCAATGACAGTAGATTGGAACAATTGGGAGAAATTTATCTGTTCCTCCAATAAATTTACTGCTGAAAGTATTACACAAACTCAGGACATTCAAAGGTCAACCAGCCCTAGTAGCCCCTATTGGCCGAAGAGCAATTGGTTCCCTCTTCTTCAGGAACTGGGATTTGGAGTCTTCGGATTCCCAAGCCCATTCTGACCCAGACAGTACAAACCAAGACTGTGTCAGCTTCCTCAAGAATTCAGAATGCCCTAGTTTTATGGACTTTATAAAATTCGCAGCCCAAAAAGGAGCAAACATTGACCCTGTCAACACTCTGTTTTTAGAATCAGATAAAAGAGATTCTACTCTTAGACAGTATGACTCAGCAGTCAAAAATTAGCCTCCTTCCTGAAAGCATCTGAAGCCAAAATCATGACGACTAATTTAGGAGTTTCTTTCTTTAGATCACTGTTTGAGAAAGGCCTTGCTCCGGCCACTATTACCACAGTCAAGTCAGCATTGAAGAAAGTATTTTTTACGGCTTTAAAATCGACCTTACAGATTCCTATTTTTCATCTATCCCCAGAGCATGCGCTCGTCTGAGACCAGTATCACGCCCACATTCTGTTACGTGGTTTCTCAATGACGTCCTTAAGTTAGCATCAGAGTTGGATAACTTTCATTGCTCTTATCAGGATCTGTTAAGGAAGACTTTATTTTTGATTAGCTTGGCTTCAGGTGCTAGAATCTCAGAGCTGTCGGCTCTCACTAGAGGTGATAATTTTGTGAACTTCCTCCCATCTGGAGAGGTCCTCCTTTCCCCTGACCTAGATTTTTAGCTAAGAACGAAGACCCACAGGACAGATGGTCTCCTTGGAAGGTGGTGCCCTTCCTCAAGACCAGTCTTTATGTCCAGTTTATACACTTAAATCTTACCTTTTAAGAACTCCACAGAGTAAGTCGGGTCCTCTTTTTATCAGGGAGAAAGGTGGTACTCTTTCACTGAATGCTATAAGACAACAAATTCTGTATTTCATTAAACAGGCCAACCCAGATTCAGTTCCTAAGGTTCATGATATTCGAGCAGTTGCTACTTCCATTAATTACTTTCATAATATGGACTTTTCAGAGTTATCCAAATATACGGGTTGGAAATCACCTCTAGTGTTTAAACGCCACTATTTAAAATCGCTCAAGCCCTGAAATTTTCTACCATAGCTGTGGGAAGTGTCATCTCCCCACCTTAAATAATCATATCCTTATCCTTTCCTTTCCCCGCCCGCCTGCCTCATTTACTTCTCTGCTTATTCTCCTGGTTGATTATGCCTCACTGCCTGGCTCCTCATATTGATGTATCTTGTATCTGTTAATGGAAAAGTGTAATCTGACATGTTATGATTGTTTTTTCTTGTAGGGTACTGGACGGTTTTTATTTTGCTCCATGTACCCCAGATATATGTATATGTTCTGTATATGTTAATTTTCATTGATCTTGTCTCTTACGTGTTTAGCCTAAGTTTACGTGTATAGTTTTAAGGTTGTATTTGCAATTATCTTATGCACATTTCATGTTTCAATTTGCTTTAAGTAATTTTAAGATTTTTGGGGTTTTTTCCCGTCATGTGGGGGACTTCCCCTTGTTTCATAGTATTAAGTTTTTTGATGTGCCTTAAATTAAGTTGCCTTAGTTTTAGTATTCTTGCTACATGAAAGAGATTACTTGATTAAAATTATTTTCGTAAAATTTTGCCTTTTTCTTCAGATTACCCCTTTTTTCCTTGTAGTTGCAGCCTTGGCATGATTCTCTATCACTATTTCACCGGCTGACACGGGACTGAACTCAGAAAGGGATTTTGACAAAGGAAAAATCTATTTCTGAGGAAGGTCCCGTGTCACCCGGTGACCCTCCCTGATCACCTAGTACTCCCCTACTTGCACATGCCAAGTCTGGGGTTAGTGCTAGCATGGAATGAGGTAGGTGGCGCTGGTGTCGCCGTCCTGGCGGGTGTTGAGTGTAGGGGCTGTAACGGCTCACCGCTCTGTTCGGGGTTTTGATAAGGAGAGATCTTTCGAGTATGTTTCCGTGGTAGTGGTATTTCACTCACCCTTCTTATACCAACGTCTTCCTAGAAGACGCTCGACTGGGGGTAGTAACCCCAGCTTTCCTGAAAGCTCTTTTCTCTGGTATATCTAGCATTATTATACCTAGAAATTCGTGCTGTAATGGAATTTCACCGGGTGACACGGGACCTTCCTCAGAAATAGATTTTTCCTTTGTCAAAATCCCTTTTATCATACAAATAAACATACCTGTAAACATGTACCATAAAAATTCATCTCACTAAAAGAGAGAGAGAGAGAAATTATTACTTTTAATTATATTTAATATTATTTAATTTACACATAAAAGCTTGAAAACTTGTAACATAAAAAATTAAACAAACATTTTTGCAGGGTTTCTCAGTGTTCACAAATGTTCGTGTGTCTGTGAAAAACTTGTGTATGACCATTAGTTAGGTTCCAATGAAAAATTCGTGTGTCTGTGAATTCGTGCAACTCGAATCGCACAAGTTCGGGGTATTACTGTACATAAAACTATACCACAACTTGCAGAAAAGTACAATCTCTCTTGCCGAAGTTTTGACAAGGCTGTACCTTATATTAAGTTAAGTGATAACGTTCTACTAAACATCCCATTATTGGACTAAATCGTTAGACTAGAACGTGTAATGTAGGACTAGATGAAACTAGTAACCTGTTCCGAATGCGATAGTACCCGAGCTTTATGGCTACATACTACGGTAATTGTGTTTTACGTCATCCATACCTAAGTGTGAAATTAAATAATCCGGATTAGGCAGTATCCTAGATTAGAGCATGTGTTAGCCTAGCTATAAGACACACTTGATAGGGCTACTGTTTTACAGAGTAGACCAAATAACCTAGGATTGGAGATTACCAACAGCCTGGGTTAGACAAAAATAGTAGTCTAACTATAAGGTGTTAAACATATTAGTATTTCTGGTTTTATATAGCCTATGAATTTAGAGTGATCTGTAATAATCTGGATTAGGAAATGCCCTATACAGTGTACTAGGCTACAAAAGAACAAATAGGCCTAGGATTATATATGAACAGTATTCTAGGCTCAATAAAAACAATCTAGTTGTTTTTTACAACTCAGTATCCTATCTGCAGGGCTACATACTGGTGGGGTCTTATGTGGCCTATACCCTTAAAAGTAATTTAAACCTAGAACAGGTAATTTCAACCAGATTAAGCAAAAATTTTTTTAAGGTAATATTTAGCTTAGAAACAGTGTACAGGCAGTCCCCGGTTCTTACACGGTTCCATGTTTTTTATAACTTTGTATTTTTCAAATATATTCATCAGAAATTCCGCTCCTTAGGCGCATGTTTCGGGGTTCTTGTTTTTAGCAAACATATTAAGGATCCGGTACGGAAGAAATATGGCCCCAAAAATGGCAGAATAATCATAATTTGAAGGTTTTTGATGTAAACTCAATAATAATGCAGTTTACATCGTTTTCAATGCACCCAGAGCATTAAAAGTCTGAGATTTTTCTTAGATTTTTGACGATTTTCGACGACTTTGTTCATACTTACGACGATTTTTAAGTTCGATCTTGAAATTTAAGAACGGGAACCCTAGACTACATAAACCGGGACGCCTGTAGTTGAGCATCAGAAAAAAGGTAGTCTCTGCTACATACAACAGAAAACCAGATTATAAGATTGTTATTTTCTGTATAGTTTATATCCTTACGTTTTAAAGAAACCTAGAATAAGAAGTGGCTTAGAATTGCTTAAATGAGAACCCTCTAAGAAATCATCTACTCCTAGTTTAATGTAGATTACACTAGAAGCATTAACCTAAGCCACATAAAACAGTAGCTTTGGTTAGTTAAATAAATTAGTTCATATACGATTAGCCTGAGTGGCATGACAATTTAGAACTGAAATTTTCAGAAAGTCATAGCAAAAGGACTAACAGTTAAGTAATGCAGCCACCCAGTACAGTAATACCCTGAACTTACGCTAGGTTAGGTTCCAGAACCCCTCGCGCAAGGCGAATTTTCGCATAAGTTTGGCATGGTCTCTAAAAATGCTAATAAATGCTTATTTCTAAAGTTTAAACACTAAGTATGACCCTAATCATGCTCCCAAATTGTTAAGCTAACCTTTAAATGAAATTAAAGTTACTGTAATTTCATTTAAAAGTTTGCTTAATACATTACCCTTAAAAAAAGAAATAAATGGTTGACATAAAAATAGAGAGTTGGAAGAGAATTTCTGTCTCTCTCCCCTTCCAAACAATCTATTTTTAGAAGTATTCTCAACCTCTTTTTAATAACTTCTTTATTCTGCGTCTCTTTCTCTTTGTTCTGAAACACTTTTTCATGAACAGTGTTTTTTATTTTGACTAATACAACTCTTAGTTATTATGTCTCTGTGTTTTAGAACGTATATGCCACACTAACACATTTAAATTAGATCAATTTGAACTCACTACTGCACAGGTAAAGACGTACAGAGAGATAATTTGTAAAATGTGTAAGCGATAACTATGAACGAGAGAGAAAGAGAGAGAGAGATAAGGGTTGTCCTTACTTAAGAGAGTTAAATTATTTATCAGTTATTATGGAGACTGAGACAATAACACACGAGAGAGAGAGAGAGAGAGAGAGAGAGAGAGAGAGAGAGAGAGAGAGTGTGTGTCTTACGTTAGATATCAAAAGATAGAAATTCAGTATTAATATAATTTTTAAACGAAATTAAAGTTACTGTAATTTCATTTAAAAGTTAGCTTAATGCATTACCCTTAAAAAGGAATAAATGGTTGACCTAAAAATATAGGAGAGTGTGAAGATTAGTATACAATTTCTCTCTCTCCCCATTCTACCGATCTATTTTTAGAAGTCTTCTCAACCTCTTTGTTCTGAAATGCTCTATGTCTCTATGTTTTAAAACTGCACATTTACAGTTTGTAGATGGTACAGGTAAAACTAGATCAATTTAAAATTATCTACTGTACAGGTAAAGACATACAGAGAAACAGTGTCCCCCAGGAAACTGCTTGTGCTTAGTTAGAGAGAGAGAGAGAGAGAGAGAGAGAGAGAGAGAGAGAGAGAGAGAGAGAGAGAGAGAGAGAGAGAGAGAGAGAATTACGTAAGAAACCTTTGACCTGCTAATCAGCAACACTCCCCCTTCTTGTCATGTTAAAGTGACATGTCTGACAACTTTGCCCTCGAGCTTCTTCACAAAAGATGAGGGAAAGATATTTGTTTGTTTAAAATACGTATCACACACGAATTTTGTAAATACAGTTATATTATTATTATTATTATTAATTATATTTGAAAATACGTATTTATTATTAGGTAAAAAATTCATCATGCAAAACAAATAAACATATACAGGTACCATAAAATTCTCTCATCTCAGAGAGAGAGAGAGAGAGAGAGAGAGAGAGAGAGAGAAATTATTACTTTTATTATTTAATGTTATTTAATTTACACATAAAAGCTTGAAAACTTATATATTACATAAAAATTAAATATAAACACTTTTGCAATAAAATCAGTATTTCAAATGTTCAGATGTTCAGAAAAAAACTGTATGACAATTAGTTGGGTTCCAATGAAAAGTTCGCATGTCTGTGTAATTAATGGTCTAGCAAGTTTGGGGTATTACTGTATACAGATGTCAAAAAACTAACCTAAACCTCAAAGGGTTATTCAAAACAATTTTACTAATTAGTTTCTAATAACAACTTGGTTTTTTCACTACAAGGCCACCATTATGAAGGACCCACAGCTCAAGTGTTCCATAGCAAACTGCTCAGTCTGCTTTTTGCCAGTGGGTACAGCCCATACCACCTGCAATAAGCATAGCCCTTGTAAAAAACAAGACAATTTTGCTTGGTTGCCAGATATGTGCAAAATTTGTAGCATGCTCCTGGCAGCAAGTTTTAAGGATGAAACAGCTTGTTTTAACCTGTCTCGATGGGTCCTAGGGTTCAGTAGGGTTAAGGAAGGGGGAGATTATATCTTTCCAGCAGAACTCTGGCAGCAAATATTTAACCCTTTCTCAGAAGACATATGTTTGAAGCACAACCCAGTAACATCAGTCCCTAATACCTGCCAGGGTAACCCTGTGGAGGAAATAGAGGAACCTTCATTCAGAGGTGAATTTCTTACAAGGAATATGAAGCTGATATTGCTACTGAAATGACTTTGCTGAACCCAGAAGGATCAGGAACACAACTTTCAGGTAATCATGGGAAAAACCTTCCAGGAGGAATTCAATTCTCCATGCAGTTTTCAGAAGCAGAACAGGATCCTTCCCCCAAAAGTGATACAAGGATCCACCTAACCCTAATTGAAATGGATCCACCTAACCCCAATTGAAATGACTACATTTTCGGAAAGGTATAGTAACTCACCCAAGAACTCTGCCCCCTGGGTAATTGGCAGTCACAGTTCAGCCGTGGATGCTCAGTCAGATTACGCAAGCTCCCCCAAAAGGGTACACAGTTTGCAGCATTTGATCAATTCCGTAAGGAAATTATGAGTGCAGTAACATCAAAGATGCTCTTGCCACAGAACGGCAATATATATCAAACTTATTACATGATTCTGAACAGGAAATTAAAGAAATCAAGTCATTGATGTACACTCCAAAGTGTACAAGTACTGCATCCTGCAACCGAAAAGGGTGAGTGGAAACAAACTCTGCCCAAACAAGGTCTAAGGTTAGAATTCCAACTGGAACCATCAAAATGGCCAGTTCAGACTATAAAACTTCAGGGACTCGGTATTCTCCTCTGATGATACTGATAATACTTGACGAGATGCCTCAATGTGTCTTTTTCTCCTGATGGTAAGTATCTAATCAATGAGAGAAAAAACATGACTGAAGTTGTACATGTGGAATTTAGAGACAGGGCAGCATTCCCTAATACAGAATGGCGCCTGATACCACCTTCGCCAGACAGGGAGAAACCTCAAAAGGAAACAGTTCTCTTAGATGGATATACAGCATTAACAGCTATAGATAACATCCTTTACCAGGTTAACGGATGAGGGATCTATACTCCAATTATGAATAAAAAAATCTTGCTCACCAAGTACCCGCAGCCTTCTGTCTCTTCACTTTTAAAATAATAAACCATGTGAAGACAGACTTTCAAAATTATGTAGTAACTAGAAAGCCGGGGACAATGACAGAACTAAAACCATTTGCCACAGTCCTCCCGGTTTTGAAAAATTCCACCATGGAATGGGCAATGCTTCAACTTCCTTTCAAAAAGAAAAAGCTCCCCTTAGATGAGACAGCTTCAACAGAATTTCGCACTATAACCCACCTCCTTAGTATCTTAACCTCTTCCACCTTGCTAGAAGTTGCCACCAAAAGGCTTCCAAAAGATTCCAGGACAATTTTTTGCTGTTGTGGCTTATGAGAACCCTATGGGACGCACTATGACTTTTTACATTGGTGCATAAAAGCACAAATGGGAATATTGGAAGGCTCCAACAAGTCACTTCCCAATGTGACTACTTTATTACAGTCTAGGCCCTTCTGCAGGGACCTGTTTGAGGATTCTGTTGTAACTCAACCCAATGAGCAAGCACGCCAACAAAATTGTACAGTGTACGCTCTTCTGGGAAAAGTAGAACTCAGGAAACAAAAAACCCGAAATTTCCCTTTACCCAATCCAAAAAAGGCTTGCTTTGATCAAAAATCATATAAGCCTTCAGTCACCTCCAAAGTTTTCCTCATAAACAAGTAGGTGGTCAGAAGGGACACTCCCCTTCAAAGGGACAACAAAAACAACCACATCAGCAAGGACATCTTTTTCACAAGGTCCAAAAACCATCTTGTAAAGGAAGAGGAAAAGCAACACCCGGAATGCCTATCAAGAGAAAAGGTAGAGGAAGAGGGGAATACCAATAGGAATTGCTCGGTTGGGGGACGACTTCAAAGACACCACAGAGAATGGGAGTCTTCTCTTTGGGGGCACAACATTATTCTCTCCTCTTGGGAGCACAACATTATTCTCAATGGGCTGGGGTGGAAATGGTCTCATTCCCCCCCCAACCTTTAAAGGGGTTATTTCAAAAACCAGACCCCTCTCTGTGTTTCCAAAAAGGATTCCTCCGAACAAAGTGATCCTCAACCTATCAACATTGAACAAGCACATTATTTGCCAAAAGTTTCGGATGACTGCCTTTGCCCAAGTACGTTCAGTCATTTCAAAAGGGACTTGGGCAGTTTCTGTAGATCTGAAAGATCCCTTCCACCCCTTCCTGGGGTTCCGGATAGGGAAAGGTATGTACAGGTTCAAAGTCATGTCTTTTGGGCTAAAAACTGCCCCAAGAATTTTTACAAAATTAGTAACAGTAGTTGTCCGGGAACTCAGAAAAGATGGAATACAACTAACAGCTTACCTAGACGACTGGTTAATCTGGGGGTTCACAAGAAAAGAGTGCTTGAAAAACCTAAGAGCAGTGGTCAACAGACTCCAGTCAAAAGGTTTTATAATTGGGAAAAATCCTGCCTCACGCCCAGCAGGCTCTTTCAGTGGCTGGGCCTGTTACTGCTCCCCGTCAAAACTCAGAAAAGAATAAGGAAAAACCTCAAAAGGTTCCTGGCACAGCCCAGAGTTTCCAGACATCAATTAGAACATATGATGGGTTCGCTGCAGTTTGCATTAGTAATAGATCTAATACCCAGATTGCAATTGAAAAACGTGAACAAATCTGGGATATCGCATGCAAGAAAAAAGATGCGAGATCGCTCTTACCAAAAGAATCAGAAAGTTGGGAAAATACTTTGGCCTTGGACTTGGATGGAATCTCTGGCGAAACAGGTCTCCCTGAATCCTCCATCTGTAAGAGTAACAATAAACACAGATGCCTCGTTGACAGGTTGGGGCACATTGGGACGATCGTCAGGTGGCAGGGAGGTGGCCAGCTACTCTGAGGAATTGTCATGTCAATTTCCTGGAGCTGATGGCTGTCTTTTTGCCCCTCAGAAAACTCAAACCTCCAGAAGAGAGACATATTCCGTTAGTTCTAGACAACACGACTGCAATGTCCTGCATCAAAAGATCAGGATCACGCTCACCTCCTCTCAATAAGATAATGCTACTAAAGAAGTGGCACCTGTCTGCAATTCACCTCACAGGGTCTCTAAATGTAACAGACTCTCTATCAAGGGAAACAACATCCTCAACAAAGTATATGTTGGACAACCAACTTGCTTCCACAACCAGAAGTGGATCTGTTTGCCACATACGAGAATCACAAACTCCCAGTATATGTGTACTTGGACGGTCAAGCAACATCAAGAGATGCCTTCCTACAAAACTGGAACAAGTGGAGGATGATTGTCCCAGATTACAAAGTTTTAGAGCAAACTCCTAATCTTCAAAGGAACAGCTTACCTAATAGCCCCAGATTGGCCAAACGGGCACTGGTTCCTATTACTTCAACAAAGGGGTGAAAAGATCAATCCCACTAATGTCCGCTGTTCTATCTCAGAAAGTAGGAAGGAAAGTCATTTACGCATCCTCCCTTCTGGGCCAAGACCTTCACATACGGATTTTTTAAATATCTACTGTGAAAACTACTCAACCAACATTGTTAGGTACCTAGTGCAAAAATTATGGACATCATCTATCTGGCAATACCAGTCTGTATGGAAGATATGGTTAGATTATATCCATACTGAGAGCCCAGTCAAGATTTCTACAGAAACACTTTTAAATTTTCTTATATACCTTTTTGAAGACAAACTTCTTGCAGCTACAACAATCATGGCATACAAGGCAGCATTAAAGGAACCCTTACTTTATGGATTCGGGATTGACTCCAGCATAGAAGTTGTCACTTCCCTTCTGCGGTCTTTTGATCTACAAAGACCTGCTCCCAAAAGACTTCCAATTACTTGGTCCCTGAACAAGGTTGTAAGGGACCGCATTGGTGGTCTTACGGGCACACGTGTGTGTGAATCATCCAACGGACAAAAACAAGACAAAGCATCCCGCTTTCTCTCTCCCTCCTGTGCGTCAGCTGGAGGGGACCGCTCAAAGGAACGCAACCTCTACCATGAAATATTCCTGTCTGTTTCTCTCTAACCATTGTTGTCTCAATTCATGTGCAATCACCACTACTTGCATTGCCATGCAAGCATTTCGATCATGTACTCATAATGTTCCACTGAATCTTCTGTGTCAAACTGTATGTATGTTTCTATTTGTGAAGACGCCAAACGTCTCGCCATTTCACATATATTATGCTACTGCACTGTATTCATTAATCTGTCTCGAATTTCATGCAAATGTCCATATGTGGAATTTTCTGGCTTTTCCATTGATATCACAGTTTTTAAAAGTAAATTGTATTTTTCCTAACTATACAAACCAGAAGTCCTTTACATTAGGAATTACTTTCAGCGTTGGCTGGAACCGGCCGTTGAACTTTCAAACAAGGTGGTTAGGCAATTAACTACCGTCCGGGAGGTGGGAGTGCCGCCTGCCCGGATGTAAACATTCCAATTTGTCTTTCAGCCCAGGTATCAGATTGAGGGGTGGCATGAGGTGGGCATAAAATGTAAAGGACCTCAGGTTTGTATAGTTAGGAAAAATACAATTTACTTTTACAAATTGTGATTTGTTCCGACACAATATACAAACCCTCGGTCCTTTACATTAGGAAGACTCACTGGTTGGAGGGAGGAATCTGAGTAAGTCTCCTGAACTGACTGGAGTTCACCACCTCGTCTCCCCTTCCTGGTCGACAGAGCGAGGAAGGGAAAACTGCCTCTGACAAAATGATAGGGCTGTAAGAAATGCAAGATCAGTTGTCAGACTTCTGGGTGCCTTTGCGTGAAAGAGGAATCGTCAGTTCATGCAAAGTAGGCTAGGAAGAACTTGGAGTCGGATGACATTAAGGCAATCACAAGCATTGGGTTTGTCTTATAGTCATGGTCTCCTTCCCCCCACCCTTGCAAGCGGAAGGAGTGGGGTTGCTTCTATCAACCTGAACGGAAAATAGAACGGAAGCTCCCACTGGGTGCTTCCCTGCATCAACCGCCAGATCCAGCATGTAACGGCACGTCCGTTCCCTGCCTGTGGGAAGAGAGCCAGGATGGGGAGAAAGAAGAGAGGCCAGTCACTCCACATTCATTCTCCCAATCACAATCGTACATCTTAGGCGAGATGCAACCTGTCCTGTTAGAGGAGCCAGGTAAGCTACACAACTTGTTGAGCAGCCACCACAGTAACGAAGGAAAAAGTGTCCAAGGACTTGTGAGCAACATCCTGGATGTAGAAGGAGGTGAAGGTGGTCTGCTGGGAGCACACACCTGCCTTCAGCACCTGCACAAAAGACATGTTCTTCCGGAATGCGAGGGACGGACTAATGCTGCAGACTTCGTGAGCTCTCAGACGAAGCGTACCAGTGTCGTCTTCTCCTGCAGCAGAATGCACTCTCCTTATCGTCTCACGAAGCCAGAAAGAGATGGTGTTCTTGGACACTTCTTTCTTGGTCGCGCCAGTACTAACGAAGAGCTGTCGACACTCAGGCCAGAGACATCGAGTCCTCTTCAGTAGGGCAACAGCACTCTAACAGGACACAGTAGCATCTTGTCTGGTTCATTACCTACAAAGTCCTCTAGGGAGGGATCGTGAAGGACTCGAACCGTGCATTAGGGCCCTAAGGATGACTCGAACCGTGCGTCAGGGCCCTAAGGATTCTGAGTCTTCGCTAGGAAATCCGGGACAAATGTCGAGGTTGTCCCATGGGTGCTGGAACGCACCCTCCGCAGTGGCCCATGGCTCTGGCATGACCGAGCAGAAGACCTCGAGTTTTCTGTTGTGTGGGGTGGCGAACAGCTCGATGACTGGACGCCCCCACAGGTCGAATAGCCTTTCCGTCACTTCCGAGTGAAGGGACCATTTAGTTCCTATCACCTGATTCTGGCGGCTGAGCTTGTCTGCCACGACATTCCTCTTGCCTGGAATGTACCTGGCTGACAACTCTACCGAGTGAGCCACGGCTAATTGACGTATGCCATTACCGTGGTATTGTCGCTCACCAGTACCACGAAGTGTCCCATCACTCGATCCCGGAACTCTTGGAGAGCCAGGAAGGCTGCCTTGAGTTCCAGCATGTTGATGTGAAGGCGCTCAATGCGTCTGAGAACAGCAGCATGTCCGGAGGGGGAGTATGCAGGGATACTCCTATCAAGAGGTTCCTGTCGTCCATCCACCAGTGAAGGTCCTCTCTCACCTCCTTGAAAAGAGGAATGAGGAAGGACTGGGGGTCTCGGGACTGGGACCAATACTCCTTTAGTCTCTATTGTAGAGACCGCAGGTGAAGACGTCCATGAGGTACTAGCTTCTCCAGCAACAACAGGTGACCGATGACGACTTGCCATTGCCGGGCTGGCTGCTCCTGTCATGACAAGAACAGCTGTGCTGCCTGCCTGAACCTATTGATAAGAGAGTCCGAGGAAAAGACTTTCGCTGCCACCGAGTCTATCAGCATGCCCAGGTACTTTATCCTCTGCTTGGGGGTGAGATCCGACTTCTCGAGGTTCCAAGATCCCAAGATCACGGCAAAACTCGAGGAGTCGATCCTTGTCCTGAAGCAACTGCGAGCAGGAGCATGCCAGGACGAGCCAGTCGTCAAGATACCCCAATAGGCTTATCCCGTGCGAGTGGGCCCAGGCTGACACGAGAGAAAAGACTCTCGTGAATACCTGGGAAGCGGTCGAGAACCCGAAGCAGAGTGCCCTGAATTGGAAGACCGTCTCTCCGAGGATAAAGCGGAGGTACTTGCAAGAGGACGGATGAATGGGTATTTGAAAATACGCATCCCTCAAGTCCACCATAAGCATGAAGTCGTTTTCCCTGATGGAAGCAAGCATGGATCGCACTGTTTCCATTGTGAACCGAGTCTGGCGAATGAATCAGTTCAGGGGAGAGAGGTCTATGACCGGTCTCCATCCCCCTGTGGCTTTCTGTACGAGAAAGATACAGCTGTAAAAGCCTGGAGACTGGTCCAACGTGACTTTCACAGCACCCTTGCTCAGCATTGCTTGCAGTTCTTGCTGTAGTGCGGTGTCCTTCGGAGTTCCTTGGACGTGAGTGCGGAGATAAGTTATCTGTACCTTAGTTTTACCAGACCACTAAGCTGATTAACAGCTCTCCTAGGGCTGGCCCAAAGGATTAGACTTATTTTACATGGCTAAGAACCAATTGGTTACCTAGCAATGGGACCTACAGCTTATTGTGGAATCTGAACCACATTATAGAGAGAAATGAACTTTTATCACCAGAAATAAATTCCTCTAATTCTTCATAAGCCGGCCGGAGACTCGAACTCGGGCCTAGCAAGTGCTAGCCAACAACTCTACCGACTCACCCATCGAGTAACTATGCGTGCGGAGATGGACCGGAGAGTAGGTGAGGGGAGGCCAAGACTCGAAGGGTAGTAGATATCCCTCCCGAAGGACATCCACTATCCAGGTCTTGGCTCCGTGTCGCTGCCATGCTGCCCAATGGCTCGAGAGGCAACCCCCCCACCTTCGGCAGTATTTGGGGGGGAACGCCACCCCTAGTGTTTCCCCTTCTTCTTCTTCCCCTTGCCCCCTTTTCCAGATTGGAAAGCAGGCTGAAAGGGGCAGGAAGACCTGCTCTTTCTGGAGGAAGAAGAAGGTTGGGTGTTTCCACGGGACCCCTTTGAAGACTGGGACTTCTTAGGGGCCGAGGAAGTGCCAGCCTGGCCCGAGGGCCTGGTTGCAGTGGAACGCGAAGACCTGGAGGTCTTTACCACTGCCTGGTGGAGAAGCCAGTTGCTGTCATCGGCCCAGCGCTTCTCCACCGCAGCGTCCACCAGCTCCCTAAGGAAGAGAGAACCGGAGCCTAGCAACGGTCCATTCCACAGGATCATTGCCGACTCGGGTCCTACAGACCTGGAGAAGTGAGAGAGAACAGCGTCTCTTCACTTCAGGACCAGGTTAGCCCATAGGTTTGCCGTCTGGTGGGCGAGGTAGGAGATGGCCCTACCCCCAGACTGGCATAGTCTCCCAAAGGCGGAGTCCTCCCCGGGTACGACAGCGCCTGAGGAAGCAGCCACCTTCGATACTGTAAAGGACTACAGATCCAGCCAGGAGACTGCCTGGAAGGCCACCATGGCGGTGGCTTCCAGGGTTGTGGCTTCTTGCTGAGAGAGGGAGATGCTCTCTGCAGTAAGTTGCTGCAACATAAGACCCGGATCCAGACGAACCAGGCCCGGGTCAACCTGTTTAGGCGGCAATGCCCTCTCCGATGGTGCGTAGAACCACTTCTGACGAGGCAGAGGAGAGGGAAGAAGCTTGTCTGAGCAGTTTGATCTAAGCGAATTGTCTTGCCCAGACACAAGACCATTCACCTGATCGAGGACCCCTTCGACAATAACCTCAGCAAACGTCCTCTGTATCTCGGGGGTGTCCACAACCTGGGGGAGAGGACCCTTGAGTCCTTCCAGGGTGCGGTCCTCCCGATCTACTCTCCCTGCAGGAGCGAGAACCTTGGCAGACCCCCGTGATCCTTCCTGCACCATGTGGGCGTAAGACCTGGTCGAGCCGAGGACCGAGCCAGGTACATACGCCTCCGAGGTAGAATTCTGGGGAGAAAACTCGCCAGAGTTCTTCCTGTCCGACTCACGCCCCTTGGAAGGAGCGTGTGCTGTCCTCTAGACACGCCCCAGTCTTCTTCAAGGCCGTAACCTCTCAGGAAGACTGAGCAGACCTCTTCTCTGCTTCTTCAGGTGTCCACACCCGAGGGACCGAAGCACCTTCCTGGGAACCTGGCTTGGCACTCGCAGAAGTACCAGCAGGAAGAGTTGGGGTACCTGCATGCCTGGACTCTTTCTCTCGCCCCATGCCCGGGTCTGTACAGAAAGAAGTTTCTCCCATACCAGACTGGGGTACCCAGGTCTCCTTGGAAACCCGGGTACTTGGAGTGACTCGCGCGGATGTCCGACGTGGACCCGCTGGCCTTAGAAGCAGGTTTCTTCGGCGCAGCAGGGGGAGTGCGGACCGTGGTCTGCACGCCATTGGCTCCCGATACGACTGACCAGAGCAGTAGTTCCCTGATCCGTGGATCGGGAAGAGCCAGCGAGAGATCCCACTGCCTTCCCTGTGGAAGGAGGCAGTCCCTTAGAGGTCTCGGTGTGAGACTTCTTGTTGGGGGAGAGACAGGCTTCTTCTTCTTTGGCTGGGTAGCCCCCGAAGGAGAAGAGGAAGAAGAGGTAGCAGACAAAGATGAAGACGAAGACGACGACGAAGACGAAGACAACGACACCTTCCTCGATCTCTTCTTTGACTTCTTCTTTGCCATCTTCCTCAGGATTGAAGTCAGGTCCCCAAACCATGCAGTAGCAGCCGAAGAGTCAGGACCAACCAGGGGGGCCATAGCAGCAGGTGCAACCCAGGCAGCGTAGGCGGTGCTCGGGCCACCGGGGTAGGAACATCAGCGCAGCAGCCAGGAATGTGCGGAGGAGGAGCCAGGGATGAAGGCACGGGTGGCGCACGAGCAGCCAGGCCAGGGAGGGCCAGGGTCGAAGGCACGGGAGGTGTGTCAGTAGTCAAGCCGGGCCGAGAGACAGGGAACCAAGGAGCCGGAACCTTAGTCATGAACGGGCCAGGATTAGCAACAGGGACAGGCAAAGTCATATACGGCACCGACGACGTCACCATATAGGAAGGCCCAGGTCGTGAGAGCAGGGCCAGGAACCCAAGGGACAGCGGCACAGGATGGTGAGAGGCAGGAGCAGCTGAAACCTGGGTGTCCAGGTGTGAAGCCACTGACACAGGCAGCTTCGTGAACGTAGACATGGTGACAGTCGTGGTGGTGGTAGCGGTAGCCGAGTGGGTTGTTACTGGAGCGCCAGAGAGATGGGACACCAGGCCCTCCAGTGACAGAACGCCAGGTAGACCCAGGTGTAACCAGGCCAAGGATAAGTCTGATATCTGGTCCGTAGCTTCCACCCCTAAACCTGAGGAAACAGTCGGGTTAAACTGGAAGTCTCTGCTCGTTTCGCGGGAAAAATTTCGCCCCCAGTGCGAGAAGAGACCCCCGAAGAGGATGTCCTGATCAACCGCCCTTCCACACCCG
The DNA here is from genome assembly GCF_040412425.1 of Macrobrachium rosenbergii. Taxonomy (NCBI): domain Eukaryota; kingdom Metazoa; phylum Arthropoda; class Malacostraca; order Decapoda; family Palaemonidae; genus Macrobrachium; species Macrobrachium rosenbergii. Next base: position 9,520,667 of record NC_089763.1, on the reverse strand, counting down.
ATGAAACGAATGAGAAAGGGGAGGGGGAGTCCTCACCCAAAGGAGAGGGAGCAAGCGGGGAAGTTCACAGGGAGAGACAAACAATCCCGACACATTAGCCACCACTGGAGTCGTCAGGGGCGTGTTACCCTCGGACGATTCCTTGGCAGGCTTCCGACGGTAGCGTCTCCTCCCTTCGAACCTCTTCCATTGCTCAGGAGACCAGGAACAACACTTGCTACAAGGAGCGTTGTGTGAACACACGTCCCCTGCAAGTTGGGCAAAGGGCGTGTGGGTCTGTGTCGATGCTAGAACAAAAGGTATTACATCTTTTGCCTCCTACCCCAGGACACACAAGCTGGGGATAGGAGGGTTTAGAAGGTTTATCAACATTCATTCTCACAAAAAGAAAGGAAATTTCCCACCAAAAAGCTGAAGGGCAGTCAGGCAGAGAGCGAAGAACAACGTCCGCATTCTACGACGGCCGAAAACAAATTGGAATGTTTACATCCGGGCAGGCGGTACCCCCGCCTCCCGGACGGTAAACTTCCTAACCACCTTGTTTGAAAGTTCAACGGCCGTTGCCAGCCTGCGCTGAAAGTAATTCCTAATGTAAAGGACTGAGGGTTTGTATATTGTGTCAGAACAAATATGTTTTATCACTGTACGTTTATTATGTCTCTCACAATCGCCATCTGTTTGTCTGTCGACAAGCACAGATGCCCGAAATATAATCTCTGTTTTGCCTTGGCTGTGTGTAGAAACTACTTTGTGGCTTGCACCAGCCAATAACAACTTCAAAGATTTTGCAACACTGATTCAGTAAGGAACCACCAATAAACTAGACAACACCCAGCCAGTATGTCACTCAACCCATCCTTACACTGGTGACCCACGATGACGACCCACGCGCCAACGAACCCATCGCCGCCTCCCTGACTCAGCTTCCCGCCGTTCCCGAGCTTTCAGTAGATGTCCAACCCTTCGAGACGACCCACCCCACCACAGGAACCCTGGATGCCTCCTCCAGGCAGCCTGCCACCGCCCCCGAACTCATACTGGACAACCTGACCAACAAAGGACCAGCCGACGTCATCCTTCAACCCGCTGCCGTCCTCCCTGAGTTCCTGCTGGCAGGTGCTGCCCTTCAGCCTCCTGCCCAAAGCCCAAGCCCTTTGCGCCCATTCAAATTGTCAGCAAGACGATTTCCGCATCGGGGCCTTGCTTGGGGGGGGGGGGGAGTATTGTAAGGGACCGCATTGGCGATCTTACGGGCACACGTGTGTGAATCACCCAACAGACAAAAACAAGACAAAGCATCCCGCTTTCTCTCCCTCCCGTGCGTCAGCTCGAAGGAACACAACTTCTACCATACAATATTCCTGTCTATTTCTCTCTAACCATTGTTGTCTCGATTCATGTACAATCACCACTACTTACACTGCCATGCAAGCATTTCGATCATGTACTCATAATGTTCCACCGAATCTTCTGTGTCAAACTGTATGTGTGTTTCTGTTTGTGAAGACGCCAAATGTCTCACCATTTCACACATATTATGCTATTGCATTGTAATCATTAATCTGTCTCGAATTTCATACAAATGTCCATATGTGGAATTTCTTGTCCCTTCCATTGATATATGTTTTATCATTGTAAGTTTATTATGTCTTTCACAATCGTCATCTGTTTGTCTGTCGACAAGCACAGATGCCTGAAATATAATCTCTGTTTTGCCTTGGCAGTGTGTAGAAACTACTTTGCGGCTTGCACCAGCCAATAACAACTCCGAAGATTCTGTACATTGATTCAGTAAGGAATCACCAATAAACTAGACAACACCCAGCCACTATGTCACTCAACCCATCCTCACAAGGTACTTAGACTTCTATCTACCCCTCAATTCACCGGACCCAATACAACGGCAACTCACATGGCATCAGGAGCCCATATTAATGAACTGGGCTCTCTTAGAAGGGGACGATACATCACTCAAACTGCTGATAATCAATTATTATTGTCCCCTGACCATCATTCCTATCCAAGAATGAGGATCCTTCAAGAAGGAAATCTCCTATTCTTATAAGAAAACTCGGTTTAGCAGACAATACATTATGCCAAGTTCAAGCACTTAAGATTTACCTAGAGGTCACAGCAAACATCCCAGAAGGTTCTATTTTCCTATATCCTGGTATGAATAAACCACTCTCTCTACAAGGGCTAAGAATAATTTTAGTGTCCCTCATTAAAAAGGCAAACCCACACTCCTTTCCTAGGTCACTTGATATTAGAAAAGTAAGTACGTCCTTGGCCTTCTTCAGGAGTGCCTCTTTCAAAGAAGCCTGTGAATGTACAGGGTAGTAATCAGAGACAATATTCTTAAAACATTACAGCCATGAGCTTGAGCAAATTCGACCGCACTGTGTATCAGTAGGTGGCATGGTTAGTCCTGACCCCTTAAGCGCTACAGCGGAAAACCTGGGACCTTCCTAACGGGTGGGTATGATGACTATCGCTGGGTAAGGTGCGACAAGACTGCAACCATACCCAGCATACTTAAGTAAGTCACCATAGAACTTCACCCTAAAAATGTAAGTTCTTGTTTAGTTTCTTGTTTTTTGTTATAAAAACCCCAAAATGTTTTTTAGAATAAAGAATGTGGCTTGAAACTTGTGGCTTGACCTCAGACCAGAAATGTTTTTGTTTTTTCTATGGGTTGTTGCATTAAAATTTTGAGAGCTTAAGCCTTTCGTCACCTGTCAATTTCTTTGCAAAGCTCCTTGAGGACGAAACAGCCACTACACTATCAAAAAACAGGTTTTGATGTAGGAAAACCTACTTTTGGTGATCGCTGTTGAGTCCTCAAAACCCTCCCACTTCCCTGATGAAAAGGCATGGGATTTGGGCAAGGGACCATCCTGCGTTGACCAACAGTGTGTAATGGTTCCTGGTCTTTTACTGATCCGGTCACAAACGAGATGGCAGACGCGCATGCACAATAGTCACTTCTAATTCTAGCAGATTTTGATGTTCAAAAAACTGGGTATAGCTTCGCTGAAGATATGAGAAAATGCCCTCTTATCTTTGAGCCCATTATACTCTATCACATGACAGTGATTATCATTACGACACAATACCTGGCTACAAGACCAGGCTAAAAGATATTTCTTTTATATTAGTCTGGTCACCATGGAGCGCTGGCACACCATGGAGGGATAACTCCTTGAGGACAAAACAGCGACTACCAAAAATAGGTTTTTCCTATGTCAAAACCTGTTTTTGATGCACAAAAACAAGAGTAAAACTTACGTTCTATAGTTTTATTGAGAACCTCCACATATTTTGCGTAGGTAGATGGGTCATCTGGGTCAAAGCAAATCTCCTTTTGGGGGAGAACTGCCTGAAAACCTGTCAAAAACATTTAATTAAGAATATTTATGGTCAATAATAAAGTAAACACTAAGCTGATCAATAAGGGATGAGGTTGTGACATTTCTTCTACAGCAAAATTCCACTAATGTACTTGTTACAGTTGGCTTATCCATTACGGTATGCTGTGGTGAAGGTGTATTAGCCCATGTTTTTGTAAGAAAAAATTATATAATTAATATTTTTAATTTCAATATTGAATGTTAAATTTTTTTATGACAGTCATTTTTCTCATTTCTGTAAGAACTTAATGGAGTTCTTTCTCACTGCAGGTCTGATGTGGAGAGAGGGATCACCCCAACGTAATGTATGGCTGGATTGCTTCGAAAGGTGCATTAGTTTGATGGTATGAAAAGTACAGCAGTGTTTATGAAAGACTGCAGTAAAGTGCAATTTATGCTGATGGACCTCATACACTGAATGAGTTACGAGAACTTAAACTACCATACAAGTGCTAAGTGCATGAACAGTAATTTTAGCTCTGTAGTTGCTTGCATCAATACAGTTCCAAATCATCATGACCAAATTGGCCCCATGCATCCTAAACAAAAAAAGATTTGTGGTAGGCTTGATCAAAAAAATGAGCCAGTGATACAGGAATATTTTGAGATTGCCATTAGATTGTGGTAAGCATAATTTTCATAAGACTTTGGAGAGCATAGTGTTTAAGATAAAATTTGCATTACAATCTGACAAGTTGGGAGATAAAGACAACTTATTGAAGTATTCTGGCTATTCTTATTATAAGGAAATTACCTTTAGGTTAGGTTAAGCATGACAGCCATCATAAATTAAAGAGTAGATGAATGAATGGTTGTATGCTAGGTTAGTCACTGGTTAGGCAGGTTTTTAAGAAAATATTGCTTGCAGGAGTTCAAAGTTAACATGTGATGACTACATTTTGTAAATGAATCTTTCAGTAAGGCAATGAATGTTTGATTTACTCGCAAAGGTTGTTGAAATGAACCACTGATCTTGGTCCACACCTCTCAGTAAACTTAACGCTGCTCCTGAGAGCAAAGCAAACCACAACAATGCTCCTATACGAATATGATAAAAAAGAATGTCATTAAACAACCTGCTACCAATATCAACTAAAATATCAATCAATCATTTCCTGTGGCACCCAAGGGGATGCATAGGGTCTCAGAGAACTCAAGCCATCACAATCTGTCCTGGGCTAACTCCTCAAGATCTCCTGAACACTCTTCTCCTGCTTCCTGCCTCATTGTCCTTAACCACGCCTCCTTTGGCCTACCTCTACCTCATCACCAAGGGCAACCCACCCCGGTTATTTAACTTTCAGACAAGGTCGTTAACTACCAACAGCAGGGGAGGGGGAGCCCTGCCAACTTGTCGGTCTGCACTCCACTCTGCCTTTCGGCCTAGGTACCAGAAAGAGGGGTGGCTGAGGTGGGACTTAAATATAAAGGACTCATGTTTGTATGTTAGGAAAAATATAATTACTTCAAAAATTTGCCATATGTTCCTACACAAATACAAACCCTCATTCTTGACATAAGACTCTTACTCATTGGTGAGAGGGAGTCTCGGTAAAACTCTGAACCGCCTGGTGGTTCTTCCCACCTGGGAATACTGTGCCTTCCTGGTTTGGTAGGGCCGAGGAAGGAATCCTACATCTCTAGCTTGATGAACATGTGGGATATTGCAACTGCTAGATTCAGGGTTTCAAGTAAAGAGTTTGAGTCATTATCTCAATAAAGCCTTGGATGAACCCAATAGTGTCGGAGACAATAAAACTTACTAATAAAACCAACGGGTTTGTTCCATTGTCAACCCCTCTCTCTTGTCTAGAGAAAGGGGGGAATATGCGTCTAAACGAGAAAGGGGGGAATATGCGTCTATACAATCCACAAAAAGATGAAAGACAGGGTGACCCTGTCATGTAGACTCACCTGCACGACTCGTCTGTCTAATGTGTGATGGCTCGCTACCTGCCTCTCTGTCCTATGAGAGAGAAAGGTAAAAGAGAAAAGGGAGGAGATAAGTCACTCACACACATTCTCTCTCATTTACCAAACACCTTAGATGAGAAGATACATGTCCCTTTAGGGGAGCCAGATGAGCTACACAACTTGTGCAGCCACCACATGACCAAGGAAAATGTGTGCAAGGAGTTAGAACAACGTGAATGTGGTCTGGCGGGACCACATCCCCCTTCGTAATGCCTGTTGAACTGACAGGTCTTTCCAGAATGCAAGGGACGGGGTGATGCCCAACCTTGTGAACTCTCACCCAAACTGCACTCCCATCTACCTCGTCAGATGAAGAATACACCTGCTTGATTGTCTCACAAAGCCAGAAAGAGATACCATTCTTGGACACCTCTTTCTTGGTCAAGCCAGTAGTACTAATGAAGAGGCGCAGACAATCAGGCCTGAGATGCTGAGTTATTTTGAGGTAGTACCACAGCACCCTAACTGGACGAAGAAGCATCTCATCTTGATCATTACGTACAAAGTCCTTTAGGGAGGGGATTGAAAAGGACTCGAATCTGGCATCAGGGACCAACGGATTCTGAGTCTTTGCTATGAATTCTGGGACAAACTCAGGCGTAACAGATCTCCAACTGCTCAAAGTACTTAACATCAAAGGAAAGGCCATGAAGCTCATCTACTCTCCTCGCTGAAGCTAGGGCAAGCAAGAAAACAGTCTTAAAGGTCTGATCCTTGTCTGATGACTCCCGCAATGGTTCATACAGTGTACAAGTCAGGTTCCTCAAAATGAGAGTGACATCCACTCAGGGGGCCTGAGTTCCCTGGGTGGGGAAGACTGTTTGAAGCTTCTCCAAAGCATGGAGGTCTTCCACGAGGACGAGAGATCTACCCCGCTTCAACTGAAGGACTTACCCAAGGGCAGCTTTATAGCCCTTAATAGCCGAAACTGAGAGAAGCTTCTCTCAGCGAAGAAAGACGAGAAAGTATGCACCTGCTGAAGAGAAGCTCTGACCAGAGAGATGACATTTTTATAATAAAATGAAGTTTTATATATACTTACCAAGTAATTACATAGCTATTTGTTTTAGTTTTTATGAACCGGCAGCTAGAATTTTGAAATTTATGGTAGCACTACTTTTGTTTAGGCTAGGTGAGTGACCCCACCCACTTTCAGGGTAAGAGAGGAACCAGCTCAGCAAATGAGCTCAATATGTTTATGTCTTCCTAATCATGCAAGGGGAAGAGGGAGGGCTTTGATTATGCAATTACTTGGTAAGTATATATAAAACTCTATTTTACTATAAAAATGTCATTTTTATACAAGCTACTTACCAAATAATTACATAGCTGAATCCCACATTGGAGGAGGTGGGATGCATGGATTATCTATTCCAATACATTAAAAATTGTAATGTAAAAGAAATAGAAGTATTGCTAGCATTGGTAAAAATGCTTGCTGGTTCCTTACTTGTTGAGAGAGTTCTACAGGAAAGTACTGCCTCTGGATGGCGCTCATCTCAACATACAGTGGTGTGGTGGTGCAGCCAGGAGTCGTCTGCTACATTAGCGGGATTCTTTGTTGTGAAGGAGTGCCCAATTGAACGCAAAGAATTAACAAAGTTGCCCCTGCCATGGCACAGTACCTTAAAAGAAAACCAGGGAATAAAAACACAATCACCTATTGCTAAATGTTTAGGAGCACCATTACCCAACCATTAACCCTTAAACGTCTAGCCTCTATTTACAAAAGTGTCTATCGTATGCCAGCGGGGTTCAGGAGTTAGGGCCGAAGCGGAAAAAAGGGATTTTGACAAAGGAAAAATCTATTTCTGAGGAAGGCCCCGTGTCAGCCGGTGAAATTCCATTCATGCACGAATTTCTAGGTATAAATTACTAGATATACCAGAGAAAAAGAGCTTTCAGGAATGCTGGGGTTACTACCCACCCAGATCGAGCGTCTTCTCAAGGAAGACGTCGGTATAACCAAGGGTGAGTGAAAGGATCACAACCACGGAGCTACACTCGAAAGATATCCCTATGTTAAAACCCCCGGCAGAGAGCGGTGAGCCGTTACAGCTCCCACACACCGACGCCCGCCAGGCCTGGCGACACCAGCGCCACCTACTTCATTCCAGGCTAGCACCATCCCCAGGCTTGGCATGTGCAAGTAGGGGGGGAGCAGAAGCCACTTCTGGGAGGGTCACGGGTGACACGGGCCTTCCTCAGAAATAGATTTTCCTTTGTCAAAATCCCTTTTCTGAGTCCAGCCCCGTGTCAGCCCGGTGAAATAGTGATAGAGAATCATGCCAAGACTGCTAACTACAAGGAAACAAGGTAACCTGAAGAAAAAAACACAAGCTATGAAAAATGGTTTTAATAAGGATATCTCTCACATGAAAAATTGAATATTAATTGAAAAGTACAGTAAACAACCTTAAAATTAGGGTAGAAGTTGACATAGCCAACAAAATGGCAGGGAAATACATCAAAAATACTTAAGACTATAAAGGCATAATGTACATTCAAAAAATACTTAGACTAAAGAGTAAATATAACCTTATAGCTGCACACGAGAGAGACAAATACAACATGGGGAAAATATATATATATATATATGGGGTACATGGAGCAAAATAAAAACCGCCCAGTACCCCAAAGACAATCCACAATCATAACATGTCAAATTACAGTTTCCAATCATAACAAAGACAATAATAATATCAATATGAGGAGCAAGGCAGTGAGGCATGATCAACCAGAAGGGCAAGCAGAGAAGTAAATGAGGCAGGCGGGCGGGGGGTAGGGGAAGGATAAAGGATGATGGCTATTTAAGGTGGGGAAATGACACTCCCCCACAGCTACTGTAGAAAATTTCAGGGCTTCGAGTGATTTTAAATAGTGGCGTTTAAACACTAGAGGTGATTTCCAACCCGCGTATTTGGAGAGTTCTGAGAAATCCATATTATGAAAGTAATTAGTGGAAGTCGCTACTGCTCGAATATCATGAACCTTAGGAACTGAATCCGGGTTAGCTTGTTTAATGAAATATAGGATTTGTTGTCTTATTGCATTTAGCGATAGAGTACCACCTTTCTCCCTGATAAAAAGAGGGCCCGACTTACACTGTGGAGTTCTTAAAAGGTAAGACTTTAAGGTATAAACTGGGCATAAAGACTGGTCTTGTGGAAGGGGCACCACCTTCCAAGGAGACCACCTGTCTTGAGGGTCCTCATTTTTAGCTAAAAATCTAGGATCAGGAGAAAGGAGGGCTTCTCCGGTCGGGAGAAATTAACAAAATCATCACCTCTAGAGAGAGCCGATAGCTCTGAGATTCTGCACCTGAAGCCAAGCTAATCAGAAATAAAGTTTTCCTTAACAGATCCAAATAAGTGCATTGATAGTTGTCAATCTCAGATGCTAACTTAAGAACATCATTGAGGAACCACATAACAGACTGGGCGTGATACATGGTCTCAGATGAGCACATGCTCTAGGAATAGATGAAAAGTAGGAATCTGTAAGGTCAATTTTAAAACCATATAAGAATACCTTCTTCAGGGCTGACTTGGCTGTGGTAATAGTGGCCGGGCCAAGGCCTTTTTCAAACAATGATCTAAAGAAGGTAACTGCTAGGTTAGTAGTCATGGTTTGGGCTTCAGATGTCTTCAAAAAGGAGGCCAATTTTTTGACTGCTGAGTCATATTGTCTGAGAGTAGAATCTCTCTTGTCTGATTCTAAAAACAGAGTGTTAATGGGGTCAATGTTTGCTCCCTTTTGAGCTGCGAACTTTATAAAGTCCATAAAACTAGGGCATTCTGAATTCTTGAGGAAGCTGACACAGTCTTGGTTTGTACTGTTTGGGTTAGTTTGGGCTTGGGAATCAAGACTTGCAACCCCAGTTCCTGAAGAAGAGGGAACCAACTGCTTTTCCCGGCCAATAAGGGGCTACCAGGGCTGGTTGACCTTTGAATGTCCTGAGTTTGTGTAATACTTTCAACAGCAAGTTTATTGGGGGAAACAGATAAATCTTCTCCCAATTGTTCCAATCTATGGTCATTGCGTCCGTGGCGTACGCCTGGGGGTCCAGGTTCGGAGCCACATAACAGGGAAGCTTGAAGTTGCTCTCCGTCGCGAACAGATCCACTTGGAGACCCGGAACCCGGCAGCAAATCCAATTGAATGATTCCCCGTCCAGAGACCACTCCGTCTCCAACGGAGTAGTTCTGGACAGGGAATCTGCCACCACGTTCCGTACCCCCGCTAGGTGGATGGCTGACAGAAGCCAGCTGTGCTTGTTCGCCAGGGAGAAAATGGCAACCATAACCTGGTTCACTCGACCTGATTTGGAGCCGCCCCTGTTGATGCAATGAACTACCACTGCGCTGTCCAATACCAGTCTGATATGAATCCGGTTGGGGGGGCGGATTTTCTTTAAGGTTAGAAATACCGCCATAGCTTCCAGGGTGTTTATATGGAACCGCTGAAACATTGTGGACACGTCCCTTGTACTTTTTGTTTTGGCGAATACCCTCCCCAGCCGCTTAAAGAAGCGTCCGTGTGAACTACTAGCGCCGGAGGGGGAAACTGGAGTGGAACTGTCTTGGACAGGCCACCGACTGTGGACCAAGGCCACAGTCTCGCCTTTAAAATCCGGGGAATGGAGGAGACCTTGTCTCTGAGCTTGACATTGGCTCAACTCCGCCACACTCTGTTTATGTCTTTCAATTTTGCTTTTAAGAGCAGGTCCGTCACTGAGGCAAATTGAAGAGACCCAAGGATTCTTTCTTGGGTCCAGCGGGATGCTGATTTGTTTTTCAGAAATTTCCTGGTAAGGGACGCTATCTCCTTCCGCTTGGGAGGCGGGAGGGATAACGTGTAAGAGGACAGATCCCACTGGAGACCCAGCCACTGAAACCGGGACTCTGGAGTCAGGCGGGACTTCTCTCTGTTCAGCTGAAAACCTAACGACTCCAGGAAGTTGATGACCGTGGCCGTGGCCTTCCGACATTCTAGAACTGTTGGAGCCCAAATTATCCAATCGTCTAGGTACGCTGCTAGGGATATCCCTCGGGACCGGAGTTGCTGAACTACCGTGTCCGCCAGTTTTTGTAAATATCCTGGGTGCAATATTTAGACCGAAGGCATGACCCTGAAGGAGTAGGCTTGATTCCCGAGTCTGAAACCCAGGAACGGAGAGAAGCTCTACGCAACCGGGACGTGATAATAAGCATCTGAAAGATCGATAGAGATGGTGCGGCTCCACGGCGAAGTAGAGTCCGTACCTGTGCTACCGTAAGCATGCGAAATTTGTCGCATTTTATGTAAAGATTTAGACGCGACAGATCCAGGATCACTCTTTGCTGATCAGAGTCTTTCTTGGGAACAGTGAATAACCTGCCTTGAAACTTTAGGTGCCTTACTTTCTTTATTGCTCGTTTTGTTGAGCAATTCCGCCACGTAGTCCTGTAGGACTCTTGAGGGTGGTTGGTAAAACCTGATCAGAGGAGGAGGGTCTTTGGTCCAGCTCCATCCTAAACCTTTGGACACAATGCTGTGTGCCCAAGGGCTGAAGGACCACTGGTCTCTGAACCAATACAGGCGACCACCCTTGATTGTTCTCAGTGGGAGGGGCGGGTTTGTTCCCTCTACCACGTCCAGGTTTACCTCTTGAGGCGGTGTTGGACTTACCTCTGTAAAGGTCCGACCTCTTCCCCCTTGCGCTCCTATTAAGGCCGTGAAAGAACCCACGGCACTCATAGGTTGGGTTGTATGCTGGCGAAGCAAACAGCGTAGAAGGTGCAGCAGGGAATGGGCTGGTTGAACCAGCACATATTGTTTTGGGGGTGGGCCTTCGAGGAGGAGGGCTGTGCCACTGCCAGACCGGGACAGCTTGAACTACCGCCTGATGATGGGGTCTCTTGTGTCTCCTGAACCGCTTGCCTCCTTTCGTCTGGGGGCCGCCAGATTCTGGGGTCTTCCGCTTATAGGCTGGGATGCCCCAGCGAGAGCGCAGACTCTGGTTAGCTCTTGTAGCCTCCCTGAGTACACTGGTAACCTCTTCTTCAGGGAAGAGGTTAGGGCCCCAGATCGAGCTTTTCATGAGCTTGTTAGGCTCATGACGAATGGTGGCATCGGCTAAGATGAATTTCCTACATTCGAGCTTGGCCATCATGAAATCAAACAGGTCCGACTGAAATCCTGCCAATAGGGATTTAGCCAAGACCTGGAAGAAGGGCTCGTCTGCACAGGAGACGGCAGTCACTTCTGTGAGGCAGACGGAGTTCAATGACCGGGCTAGCTTAGTCCGGGCCTCAAACCCCGCCTTCAGCAGGGCTTCCGGTAGCTTAGGAAGCTGTTGGCTGAATTGTGTTGATGCACAGAAAGCGTCCAGCTTTCCCACAGTAAAAGTGGACGGAGCGTCAACTCCAGAACTCCTCACCCCCTGGGAATACCAGGGATGTGAGTCTGTCTCCCTCAGTTGAGGCAAAGGATTGCCGTCAAAGCACGCTCGGGCCGTAGCCAGAGCGACTTTGTTCAGGCAGGAGTCGGCAACCTGTCACCCAGGGCGAACATTGTATAGTTGCCCTTGAAAGGTGTCAGTTTGGTATTATCTGCCTGCCACTCCATCAGAGTGCGCCAGGAGAGCCGACTGAGCTTGGTCCCTAGGGAAGATCACTGTCTCTCTAGGAACCTTGTCTGAGCGTACCCAGGCTTCCTCCGTCAGCCTAACAAAGCCTGGGTAAAGGGGCAGAGATCGATGGGAAAGAACTCAGTTCTTCCAACCGTCTCGTGCCAAGACCTTCCACAGTTAAAGTGCCCTCGTGTTGGATAGCACGGAGGGCGAAACGCCAAGGGTTCCCGACGTCAAAGGGAGGGAGATCCGCCGTGTCCGGAATAGCATACTGTGGTTCGGTTCCGCCAGGGCGAGCCATCCCCGCCAGTATATTGTCATGGCTGGTAAGCTTTTCCGAAATCTGCGTAAATTTTGACTCAACCTCCGCCGAGAATCTCTCGAAAAGTTGATTAGCAAACGCCTCCGGATCAAAGGCAGGCTGGCGAGGAGGGCTTGGTTTTGATGCCCTCTTACTCGCACCTTTGCCGGAGGAACCAGGTTTGCTCCCGGAGGCTACAGGTGCTGAGACCTTAGCCTTCGACGGGGGGAAAGGCAAGGCTTTCCTGGAAGACGAGGACTTAAAGCCCTTCGCCTTCCATGAAATCTTTCAGCTTCAGCTTGGGGACAGCTGATGGAGCCCTGTCACCCAAGGTGGAAGACTTTACAAAACCTGTAAAGGAAGCGATAGATGAAGCTGGGGAGTCAAAAGGGGCCCGCCCCGCAACCTCACTTACTTCTTTACCACCTGGTCCTGTTCGGTATTCATAGGCTTCCAGGTCCAAGTCTAACACGGCGACATCCTCCGAAACCTCCACCGCACAGGATGTCCTCTTGGGGTGGCTGGGTCGCATCCCAGATCTGCTGGATGATGGGGGTGGCAAGTTCTTCCAGCACTGCAGCCGCCACCCGGGCGCCGGGGTAGAGCAGGTCTCTCAGGATGGCGTTGAGGACATAAGGCTTCCCCTCGGAACGTTCCTCCGAACCCAGCCACCCAAGCGCGGAGAGACTCGAGAGAAGTTTTCTTGGAGGACTCGTCCGCCTATAAGAGAAGAGACAATTAGGGTTGAACGAAAAGATGGTTCGAGAACCATATAAACACTATTTCGATATGAGGAGCGTAATGAGAAAAAACTATATCTTACCGACTCGTCCTGGATGCCCGCACACAATGTGAAGCAAACCTCACAGCCGTCGGGGTGCCAGACAATCAGGTCATCTAACCGGACCGCACAACCAGCGTGGGTCCGGCACACTACGTGTCCATAGGGCTGCTGCAACGAAGCGGTGCACCCCGGCTCCTCACAACGAACAGTCTGTAAGTGTAAAAAGTACATGAACCTACCACTCTAAGTAACCTAAAGCTGGAAGGCCAGGGTATTTCAGCTTACAACCGGAATGCTCGGTGGAGAGAAAACCCTCGTCAGGACTAGGCCACCAAGCCCCAAATTAAACAGAGTGGGAGGTAAGGTACTTTCAGTCCCCGGAATACTCCGGCGGAATGAAAGGTTTGAGACAACAGGCACCCACCACAAGGGCTGCCAGCAAAAAAGACGGCGGAACCCCAGGGTGGAGCACCGGACTCAATAAACATATGAAATAAATATAGTGGCGGAGTGAGATGCTCACTCCGCTAGATAACATATATATATATATAATATTCAAATAATATAATATACGAAGTGATGGTAAAAATGAGAAATCCACTCCCGGAGACCGGAGGGATCCGTCTATCTCTTCCAATTCTCCCCTCTCTCGGACCTCCCGCCAGTGAAACAAGGTGGGTGAGATGCTCGTCATGATAGGCCAAGCTACATAACATAAGTCGGAGCAGGTGTCAACAACCCAACCTTGTAAAGCAACCCGACGGAGAGTAAATAAGATCCCCCAAGGAGAGAATGTTCAAACCATTTCGAATCGGGAGCGAGTAAACTAAACATCAAAACAAACACAGCGCTGCCGGGGGCTGGTTCTGGGAGGGAGCGAATCTCTCCACCAGAGGAAGTCCCCAACTCGGAGAAAACGCCATCTAGCGTCACCCGCACGAGTAGAGCAACAGCTGGTAGGGGGGGAGGGGGGGAGGTGGTGGGGTAGGGGAGAGGGGTAGGCTACGAGAGTGAAAACAGGAGACAAGGGAAAATGATTCACCCGCTCAACTGCAAACACACGCCGCGCCAAGAATATAATAAAACTTGGTAGGGCGGCCTACTCCATAGGGAAGGGATGCGACCAAGGACTCAACGCCCAACTTCTGACTAGGCAAAGCCTAAATGAATATCCGAACAAGGCCTAGCCTAGGCTAACGGAAGGAATACGGGAAGGGTGGAGGAAGGTAAAACAGGGAGAGAAATTTTGTGCCGAGAACCAACCGGGCCCAAAAAGAGGGGGGCAAAAAAGGCGACTAGCCTAGAGGAGACACATCCAATGAACTCTACTCCTTGAAAAGAAGGGGAGAACAAAGGGCTCACTCTGCCACCCCCAAAACGACCACAGAGGAAACAGCAACAAAACTCCCTCGACCCGATGGACCATTCCACACCTAACCTATGAAGGGCGAGAGGACAGGAAGCAATACGAGCCTAATGTGATAGGCAAGGGAAAAAGACCCACACATTACATAAAAACCATCACACAATAAACATAAGAATAATTCTAAGAATAATTTCTAAGAATAGTGTGCTCATGCGAGGTGCGTAGCCTACCTCGGAGAAGCGACTAGACCTAAGGTTGCCGCTACCTAGGGTAACAAAATAATAATATATAAGAGCACCAACGCCAAGAATAATAATAAAAATATAATCTTAATATTAATCTTAATATTAAGTTAATACCAACTAGGAACTCAACCTGGGGGGAGACCTAAGCGGGGCAAGACGGGAACCTAATAGGGACTCGTATAGGTCTATCGAGAATCTAATAAAACTCCAAAAAAGAGGCCACCACAGGAAACCCACCAGGAGGAGAACCGGGGAACAGATAAGAATATAACGACAAGGAGACCACCCGACAGAAAAACTGCTTGGGGGGTCGCGCTCATGAATCGACATGGCTGGCAGGGGACGCCGTAGCGTCATAACAAAGATCTCATAATTGTGAAAAAGGAGATAATTTCAGCCAAACTTATCGAAAAAACCCCACAATAAGATGGTACTTAACTTGGAGATGGTAAAACTGCTTGAAGACATGTCGAAACAGTTGAATAAATCCCAAAAAGGCACAAGCACAAAATTCTTGCTGGGAACAAGTCACGTGCTAGAAAATGGAATGAAGTAGGTGGCGCTGGTGTCGCCGGCCTGGCGGGCGTCGGTGTGTGTGAGCTGTAACGGCTCACCGCTCTCTGCCGGGGGTTTTAACATAGGGATATGGAGAAGACGCTCGATCTGGGGGTAGTAACCCCAGCATTCCTGAAAGCTCTTTTTTCTCTGGTATATCTAGTAATTTATACCTAGAAATTTGTGCATGAATGGAATTTCACCGGCTGACACAGGGCTGGACTCAGAAAAAGTTTTTTTCAAAAAATCACAGCACGCTTAGTTTTTAAGATTAAGAGTTCATTTTTGGCTCCTTTTTTTCTCATTGCCTGAACTTTAGTATGCAGCCATTAGAAATGAAAAAAAAGGGATTTTGACAAAGGAAAAATCTATTTCTGAGTGAGGCCCTGTGTCACCCGGTGAAATTCCTTAGTAGCACGAATTTCTAGGTATAAATATTGCTAAATATACCAGAGAAAAAAGCTATCAGGAATGCTGGGGTTACTACCCCCAGATCGAGCATCTATAATGAAAATAGACGTCGGTATGGGCAAGGGTGAGTGAATTCATCACTACCACAGAACCACACTCTGAAGACATCCCAATGGCAAAACCCCCGGAAGAGCGGAGAGCCGACCCAACTCCCGCACTCACCCGCCTGCCAAACAGCGACCCCAGCGCCATCTGAACTCATTCCAGGCTAACACTATCCCCAGGCTTGGTATGCCCGTGCAGGGGGGGAAACCAGAACCTGGGAGGGTCACCAGGTGACACAGGGCCTCACTCAGAAATAGATTTTTCCTTTGTCAAAATCCCTTTTCTGAGCTCGTCCCTGTGTCACCCGGTGAAATCGTAACAGAGAACCACACCAAGACTGTGAAGATGTAAGAAAATAAATATTTAAGGTGATCATGCATAAAAACGCGTACTATAAGAAAGTAAGTTTAATTATTTCTCATGACTTATTCAGAATTTCACTAAAAAGAAATTAGAATAATGGTTATGTAAAGCCTATGTAATCAAATAAATTGACATGAAAACATAAATATACAGTAGAAAACATGAAAAGAGGTACAAAAATAAATACTACAAAAATATAGAGGTACCTCAGGAATTAAATCTATAAAATAGTACACATCAAAACATAATCACAATAAACACAATGTTAAAGATAACAGTTCCAAATATCACATAAATTGAGGAGCCAGGCAGTGAGGTATGATTGGCCCAGGAAAATTGGCAGGATAAATAAATGAGGCAGGCAGGCGGGGGGGAAAGGACAAGGTTAAAGGATAATATTAAGGTGGGGGGATGACACTCCCGACAACCACCGTGGGAAATTTCAGAGCTTCAAGTGTTTTTAGGTAGTGGCGTTTAAACACTAATGGAGATTTCCACCCCGTGTATTTTGTCAACTCAGCAAAATCCATATTATGAAAATAATTGGTAGAGGTAGCTACTGCTCGGATATCATGAACCTTGGGAACTGAATCCGGATTAGCCCGTTTAATGAAATATAGGATTTGCTGCCTTATAGCTTTTAAAGAAAGTGTTCCACCTTTTTCCCTGATAAAAAAAGGACCAGACAAACACTGAGAAGTTCTATGCAAATAAGCCCTCAAGGTAGCGACTGGGCATAAAGACAGGTCTTGTGGAAGAGGAACCACCTTCCAAGGGGACCATCTATCTTGAGGGTCTTCATTTTTAGCTAGGAATCTTTGATCTGGGGAAAGCAGAACTTCTCCTGATGAGGAGGAAATCTATGTGATCAACACCTCTAGAGAGAGCAGACAGTTCTGAGATTCTGGCACCTGAAGCTAAACTAATCAGGAATAAAGTCTTCCTTAACAGATCTAGATAAGAGCATTGGGCGTTATTAATATCTGAAGCTAATTTTAGAACGTCATTAAGGAACCAGGTAACAGAATGGGCGTGTTACTGGCCTTAAACGAGCACATGCTCTAGGGATGGAAGAAAAGTATGAGTCTGTTAGGTCAATCTTGAAGCCATACAAAAACACCTTTTCAAAGCTGATTTTGCTGTTGTAATAGTGGCTGGGGGCTAGGCCTTTTTCAAACAATGATCTAAAGAAGGTTATTGCTAAATTAGTGGTCATAGTTTGAGCTTCAGATGCCTTCAAAAGATGCCAATTTTTGACTGCTGAGTCATACTGTCTGAGAGTAGAATCTCTCTTATCAGATTCAATAAACAGAGTATTAACAGGGTCAATATTTGCCCCCCTTTGGGCGGCAAATTTCATAAAGTCCATAAAGCCAGGGCATTCAGAATTTTTGAGGAAGCTGACACAGTCTTTGTTTGTACTGTTTGAGTCAGCCTGGGTCTGGGTATCTGACGACACCGCAACTTGAGTTCCAGGAGAAGAGGGAACCAGTTGCTCTTTGGCCAATTGGGGGCTACTAGGGCTACTTGACCTTTGAATGACCTGAGTTTGTGTAAGACTTTCATTAGCATGTTTATTGGGGGAAACAGATAAATTTTCCCCCAACTGTTCCAATCTATGGACATTGCATCTGTGGCGTAAGCTTGAGGATCTAGGTTGGGAGCCACATAACAAGGGAGTTTGTGATTGTTTTCCATGGCAAACAGATCTACTTGAAGTCCCGGAACAAGATGGCAGATCCAGATGAAGGAGTCCTTGTCCAGGGACCATTCCGACTCCAGCGGAGTCGATCTGGATAGGGAATCCGCCACTACGTTCCGTACTCCTGCTAGATGGGTAACTGACAAATGCCAGTTGTGTTTGTCCGCCAGGGAGAAGATGGCTAACATCACCTGGTTTATCCGGCTCGATTTGGAACCTCCCCTGTTTATGCAATGTACTACTACGGCGCTGTCCAACACCAGCCTGATGTGAATCTGGTTGGCGGGACGAAGCTTTTTCAGGGTAAGAAACACTGCCATTGCTTCTAAAGTGTTTATATGGAACTGTTGGAACATTGTAGACCATGTCCCTTGTACTTTTTGTTTTGGTGAGTATCCTCACCAGCCGCTTAATGAAGCGTCTGTGTGGATTACCAGAGCTGGAGGAGGAAACTGAAGAAGGACTGACTTTGAGAGGCCCTTGACTGTGGACCATGGACGGAGCCTTTTCTTTAAGATTTGTGGAATTGATGAGACCCTGTCCCTGAGCCTGACGTTGGCTCGTCTCCGCCACACTCTGTTTATGTCTTTTAATCTCGCTTTTAAGAGCAGGTCTGTTACAGAGGCGAACTGAAGGGAACCCAAGACTCTTTCTTGTGACCGGTGGGAGGCTTTCCTGTAATTCAGAAACTTTCTGGTAGCTGCGGCTATTTCCTTCCGTTTGGGTCGGTGGAAGGATAGTTTGTACGAGGTTAGATCCCACTGGATACCCAGCCACTGAAACCGAGCTCCGGAGTTAGGCGGGACTTCCCCCTGTTCAATTGGAGGCCTAGGGACTCCAGAAATTCGATCACTATGGTCGTAGCTCTCCGGCATTCCTTGACGGTTGGAGCCCAAATTATCCAATCGTCTAGGTACGCCGCTAACGATATCCCCTGGGACCGCAACTGCTGAACTACTGTGTCTGCCAGTTTTGTGAATATCCTGGGTGCTATGTTGAGCCTGAAAGGCATTACCTTGAAGGAGTAGGCCTGTTTCCCCAGTCTGAAACCCAGGAAGGGAGAGAAGTTCCGCGCAATCGGGACGTGATAGTATGCGTCTGAAAGATCGATAGAGGTGGTGACGGCTCCACGCGGAAGTAGAGTCCGTACCTGCGCAACTGTGAGCATGCGAAATTTGTCGCATTGTATGTAATGATTTAGACGCGATAGATCCAGAATTACTCTTTGTTGACTGGAGTCTTTTTTGGGAACAGTAAACAGCCTGCCTTGGAATTTGAGGTGTCTCACTTTCTTTATTGCTCTCTTCTCGAGCAGTTCCATCACAAAGTCCTGTAGGGCTTTGGAGGAGGGTTGATGAAACCTGGTCAAGGGGGAGGAGGGCCCTTGATCCAGCTCCAACCTAGACCTTTGGACACAATGCTGTGTGCCCAAGGACTGAAGGTCCACTGGTTTCTGAACCAGTATAGTCTCCCGCCCACCTGGCTGGTCTCACTGGGGGGGGCAGGTTTGTTACCTCTACCGCGGCCTCCTCTTCCCCAGGAGAGACCGGAGGGCAGCCTTACCTCTATAGGAGGCTCTAGCTCTACCTCCCCTTGCACTCCTGTTAAGGCCATGAAATGCCCCACGACCCTCATAGGAAGGGTTATAGGCCGGAGACGACACATAAGAAGGAGTGGCAAGGGAGTGTTGAGCTGGCTGAACCAGCACAAACTGTTGAGGTTGAACCTTGGAGGTCGAAGGTTGGCTCACCGCCGAGACAGGTACCGCGTGGACAACAGGCTGAAGCTGCTGCCTTCTATGCTTCCTGTACCTTTTTCCCGATCTATATTGGGAGCCGCCGGACTCTGGGGTCTTCCGCTTAAAGGCCGGAATACCCCACCGGGAGCGCAGACTTTGATTAGCCCTGGTTGCCTCCGCCAGGACATTAGTGACTTCATCTTCCGGGAACAGATTGGCTCCCCAGAAGGAACTCTTCATGAGCTTGTTAGGCTCATGTCGAATGGTAGCGTCGGCGAAAATGAACTTGCGGCAATTCAGCCGCGTCACCATGAAGTCAAATAGGTCTGACTGAAACCCTGCTAACAAGGATTTCGTCAAGACCTGAAACAGCGACTCCTCGGAAAACAAAATGGCAGTTGCCTCCGCCAGGCACAGCGAGTTCAGAGACCGGCTCAGACGACACCGTGCCTCGAACTCAGCTTTCAGGAGAGCTTCCGGCAGCTTGGGAAGCTGCTCACTAAACTGGTTGGATGCGCAATCTGCGTCCAGTTTACCAGAAGTAAACGTGGCCGGAGCGTCCTTCCAGAAAACATCACCCCCTGGAAAGATGAGAGATGTGGGGTCTGTCTCTCGAAGCTGGGGCAAAGGTTTGCCTTCACAACATGCTTGAGACGTAGCAAGAGCTACCTTAGTCAAGCAGGGGGTTGGGAGTTTATCCCCAAGGGAGAACATGGTGAAGTTGCCCTTGAAGGGGGTCAACTAGGTGTTCTCCGCTTGCCATTCTGTGAAAGTGCGCATCAGAGCCGATTGCGCCTGGTCACTAGGGAAGATCACTGTCTCCTTAGGGACCTTGTCAGAGCGTACCCAGGCTTCTTCTGTCAGCCTAGCGAAGCCTGGGTAGGGAGGCAGAAGATCTGGAGGAAAGAATTCCAGCTCCTCCAGTCTACGAGTGCCCAAACCTTCGATAGTTAAGGTATCCTCATGCCGGGGAGCATGAAGGGCTAAACGCCACGGGTTCCCTTTGTCAAACGGAGGGAGGGCGGAGGCGTCCGGGATGGGATGGTGCACCCCAGTCCCCCCGGAACGTACTATATTGGAGATCATAGTCTCCTGGCTCTGAAGCCTCTCCGTGAGCTTGCTCAGCTTCACCTCTACCTCCGTAGAGAACCTTTCGAGAAGCATCCCTGCAAACGCCTCAGGGTCAAAGGCGGGTTGGCGAGGAGGGGCTGGGGTTTGGCCGCTCTCTTACTTGCATCTCTGCCAGAGGTACCTGGTTTTGCTCGGAGGCCACGGACCAGCGTCCTGGGGCTTCGACGGGGAAAGGGGATGCTTTGCGGGAAGACGAAGACTTATAGCCTTTCGCCTTCCACGACTTCTTCAGCTTGGGGACAGTAGATGGGTTCTGTCCCTCAAGAGAGAAGATTTATGCAAAGCCCTGAAATGAAGACACAGATGATGATGGGGAATCAAAGAGGTGCCCGCCCCACTGCCTCACTTACCTCCCTACCTACCTCCTGGTCCTGTTCCGTATTCATCGGTTCCAGGTCGAGATCCAAAGCGGCGACGTCCCCCGAAACATCCTCATACAAAGAGTCGTCCTGGATGGGCTGAGTCTCTTCCCGGATTTGCTCGATGATGGGAGCGGCCACCTCAGCGGGAACAGCCGCAGCAATCCGGGCGCCGGGGTAAAGGATGTTCCTAAGGTTCTCATCAAGAACATAGGGTTTCCCCGACGGAACGTTCCTGCCGAACCCAGCCACCCAGGCACGGAGGGACTCAAAGGGCATCCTTTGGGAGGAGGATCGGCCTGAAAAAGAGGGGAGTATCAAAGGCCGGTCTATAATGGTAAGATCAGTATAAACCAGAAAATTATTTGACATTAAATGTAAGAGCCCTGGAGAGGCGAAACAAAAACAATCGGCTTACCAACTCGTCCTGGACACACCCGTAGAATGCGAAGCAAACCTCACAGCCATCCGGGTGCCACACGATCAGGTCATCCAAGCGCACCGCGCAGCCAGCGTGGGTACGGCATACCACGTGCCCGTAGAGCTGGTGCAGGACAGCAGTGCACCCGGGCTCCTCACAACGAACAGTCTGTAAGTGTGAAAAGTATGTGAACCTACTAATCTAAGATACCTTAAACTAAAGTAGGTACTAAGTAATTTCATACCATGCTACCGGAGCACACCGGTGGGATGAAAAAGATCATAGAGTATGAACCTACTCATCTAAGATAACTTAAACTACAGGTTTAAGAATTTTCGCACCATACCGCCGGAATACTCCGGCGGGACGAAATTACTGAGCCAGACAGGACACGCTATCTCGAGGAACACTGGAGATAATACGGTCGAACTCAAAGATAGGATCACTGAACTCATGGTACAAAATAGTTAAACTAGTCATGATTTTGGAATCCGGCGGCGGGAATATATGAGGCCGCCAGGATAAACTAGTATAACAGATAAAGTGATGCACAAATATTTGGTTAACAACATAATAAGAATAACACATCATAAGGCCCCGGGTTCCGGCGCAAACCCCTCCGGGATCCCGAGCCTCCGAAGCTAGAGTACAGTAGGAAGGCGAGGCAGTACATCACAGCTGATCATAATATGGTCAGGTGGAAAAGCCAGTCAAACCTATCCATAAAGACTCAACATGCCGAAGCATTAGCAGGACGGGGCAACAGGAGGGCCGGGGATGGCGGAGACTGAGCCCTGAGAGTGGTCAGAAACCCGCTCGATCCGGAGAGAGCGAATCAACGAAACACTTGTTCAAGTAAATGCCGGCAGAACCGATCCCAGGAGGGTGCGTGTCCCTCTACTAGGATAGGCCTGTCTACCTCGGGGTGACCATCGGAAGCCCGGCGTCACCGCGCACAAGGAGATGACAAATAACAGAACCTCAGGTAGGGGAGGGGGAAGGGGGAGGGGGAAGGACAGTACTAGTAGGAGAGGGTCCGGAGAATAATAAGAACAGGAGACTGGGGACCATGCCCTCCGTTCAACTGTAACCCCGTAAGGTATACAGGAGCGTGACCCACTACAAGTACCGGGAAGGATAGGGAGCAGTACTAACCAAACCCATTACGCTCTCACCCCCCTAGTAGGCATAGCCTAGGTGACAAGGAGGAGAGAAGGGAAGGGGGAGGAAAGAACAGGGAGAGAAATTCCTGTGTCGAAGGCCAACCTTAACCGACTAGGGTAAGGGGTTGTGGGAAGCATGAAGGAGATCTCCCAAATAAAATCCCTTCCCCCACTAGTGATAGAGGGGGGGGGGGAAAGGGGTCTCAACTTCAGCCACCCAAACAAGCGGTAGGCAGATGGAACAACAACAGAAACTCCCTCGACCTGACTATCCCCCCCCTCCTACCCTCTCAAGCAATACATGGGAGAGCAGGAGGTTAGGAAAGCAGTGAATAAAGAGGTAGCCTAATCCAGCCACTAGTGATAGGACTAGGCTAGCACCCCACTAATAAGAATATGTTAACCAAAGCAAAAAAATAATCATCAAATAAACCTAAAAATATACACTTGTGCTAGGCTATAGCCTAACCGAAGAAGCGACAGAATGTAAACAGCCAACAGGCCGTACCTGACGCCACGCACGGCAAAAATTATTATAACAAAACGTCATCAAGCACATATAATGAAAAATTTTATCACACTTTTCAAAAAGGGAAACATCCTGGGGAGAAAACTAACGAGTGAAAACTTCGGATACCTTAAACAATCGAAAGAACCCCTATGAGAGGAAACTCACAAAGAACAATATTAAAGGAGGCCCAAAGACACACCGCAAGAGAACGCCGCCAGGATGATCCCTGATGGGGAATTAAAGATAAAAGTGTAAACGACCAAGAGAAACCCAAACAGAACAGGCTGAATGGGTATACCAAGAGAGGTCGGCAAGTTGACAAGAGGGGGCGACGTGGCAGCCCCAAACAAAAACCACGTATAATTTATGTATACGGGCTTAAACAGCCAGACTTATCATAAAAACCCCACAAGAAGATGGTACTTAACTTGGAAACAGTAAAGCTGCTCGATGCCATGCTGAAAAAGTGGAAAATTCCGTGGAAAGCACAAAGCAAAAAAATATAAAGATCGCAGCGATCACGTGCTAGAAAGGAATGAGTTCAGATGGCGCTGGGGTCGCTGTTTGGCGGGCGGGTGAGTGCAGGGAGTTGGGTCGGCTCTCCGCTCTTCTTCGAGGGTTTTGCCATTGGGATGTCTTCAGAGTGTGGTTCTGTGGTAGTGATGAATTCACTCACCCTTGCCCATACCGATGTCTATTTTCATTATAGATGCTCGATCTGGGGGTAGTAACCCCAGCATTCCTGATAGCTTTTTTCTCTGGTATATTTAGCAATATTTATACCTAGAAATTCGTGCTACTAAGGAATTTCACCGGGTGACACAGGGACGAGCTCAGAAATATATCATTATCATATATAAATATTGGAATATATGACAGTGCGAAAAAATTTAATATAAAATTGCATACAAATCGCGCTGTGAGCAAAACGGTTAAAGCTAATGAGTTATTTTTTTTTTCGTTGTATTGTACACTAAATTGGGATGATTTTGGTATATAACAAATTGTAAAACAATCAAAGCAACACAGAGAAAATATTATCACAAAATGATGCATGAATTCGTAATGCGAGGACATAAAAAAAAGTTTTTTCAAAAATTCACCATAAATCGAAATATTGTGCTAGACTTCCCGTTTGTTGCAAAATGAAGGTAATTGATTGAATATTACTAGACTGTAAGTGTTTTAGCTTACAATTGTAGTTTTCGACCATTTTGGTCGAGTTAAAGTTGACCGAAGGTCAAATTTTTTCTATTTATCGTGATTTATATGAAAATATTCCATAACTGATAAAAGCTACAACCATGAGTTATTTTTTGTTGTATTCTACATGATATTGTGCACATTTTCATGTATAACACTTTATGTAAGGCCTAATATAAAACGGTGCGAAAATTACGACAAGGTGACGAAAGAAATTCTGAGATTTTCAGCCGAGTTACCGCGCGTGGAGGTAAGGAAAAAGTTTTTCTAAAAAATTCACCATAAATCGAAATATTGTGCTAGAGACTTCCCGTTTGTTGCAAAATGAAGGTAATTGATTGAATGTTACTAGAATGTAAGAGTTTTAGCTTACAATTGCGTTTTTCGACCATTTTGGTCGAGTCAAAGTTGACCGAAGGTTGAAATTTTGGCACTTATTGTGATTTATATGAAAATATTTCAAAACTGATATAAGCCACAATCATGAGTTATTTTTGTTGTATTCTACATGAAATTGCTCACATTTTCATAAATAAAACTTTATGTAACGGCTAATATAAAACGGTGCAAACATTACGACAAAGTAACGAAAGAATTTCCGAGATTTTCGGCCGAGTTACCGCGCGTGGACGTTAGGAAAAAGTTTTTTTTTCAAAAATTCACCATAAATCAAAATATTGTGCTAGAGACTTCCATTTGTTGCAAAATAAAGGTAAATGACTGAATATTACTAGAATGTAAGAGTTTTAGCTTACAATTGCATTTTTCGACCATTTCGGTCGAGTTAAAGTTGACCGAAGGTTGAAATTTTGGCACTTATCGTGATTTATATGAAAATATTTCAAAACTGATAAAAGCTACAAGCATGGGTTGTTTTTTGTTGTATTTTACATGAAATTGCTCACATTCTCATATATTAAACTTTATGTAACGGCTAATATAAAACGGTGCAAACATTACGACAGTGACGAAAGAATTTCTGAGATTTTTGGCCAAGTTACCGCGCGCGGACGTAAAGAAAAAGTTTTTTCAAAAATTCACCTTTACTTGAAATATTGTGCTAGAGACTTCCAATTTGTTGCAAAATGAAGGTAAATGATTGAATTTAACTAGAATGTAAGAGTTTTAGCTTACAATTGCGTTTTTCGACCATTTTGGTCGAGTCAAAGTTGACCGAAGGTTGAAATTTTGGCACTTATGATTTATATGAAAATATTTCAAAACTGATAACAGCTACAACCATGGGTTGTTTTTCGTTGTATTTTACATGAAATTGCGCACATTTTCATATGTAAAACTTTATGTAACGGCTAATATAAAACGGTGCAAAAATTATGACAAAGTGACAAAAGAATTTCCGAGATTTTCAGATGAGTTACCACGCGTACTTAAGGAAAAAGTTTTTTCAAAAATTCACCATAAGTCAAAATATAGTGCTAGAGACTTCCAATTTGTTGCACAATGAAGGTAAATGATTGAATATTACTAGAATGTAAGAGTTTTAGCTTACAATTGCGTTTTTCGACCATTTCGGTCGAGTCAAAGTTGACCAAAGGTTGAAATTTTGGCACTTATCGTCATTTATATGAAAATATTTCAAAACTTATAAAAGCTACAACCCTGTAAGGAAGGTGGAAGGCTGCAACGACTGATGGGTTTGGCTCATCTTTATTCATCAACCAATCCGCAAAAACAAGTCATACGAAGAAAGTCTGAGAATACGAAAAATTTCATATGACAGCATACAGCAAAGCTGGGCAGACAGTCAGGCAGATGTCTTAACACAACAGCAAACGGAAACAAAGTGGAGTGCATATCGACATGTGGGTGAGACTTCCCCCTACCTGTCGATAATTAATGACCTTGTCTGAAAGTCAAACGGCCATCCCAGTTAGCATTCATAAGCTAAATCTTTTGACAAGAATGGAGGTTTGTATTTGTGTAGGAACAAATGACCTTACATACACTGTACTTTGAATCCCGTGACAATACTTTTACAACAGCATACCTACCTTCATAACCAAATATATCATTCTGATACACTTTGTATACAATGATGATGATGATGATAATGATGGTGACGATCAATACAGCAGCAACCAATAGAGCATTCCTACCTGAAAGAATTATCCAATTAACAAAGAATGCCTCTGACGAATGCATACACTAAACTGGCCTACAGCCAGAGTGCAAAGGGCATTACTATCATGATCATTACTACTGTACTTGGGGTAACCAGACCACTGAACTGAAATCTAAGTAACTAGGTAAATTTACTTAAAACTACTGGTTAAAAACTCCAGCCCTACGAAATTTCTTTTCCTTGCTCTTGACATTAATCTCTGGCACTATTATTCAACTCATTTTTTGTCCATGCTGTGTAAGAATTTCACCATTCTGATCATCATTCCCAATCATATCTTCCCAAGCTGCACCATCCACCATGCAGTATAAGTTCATAATCCTTCATCCAAAACCCTTGGGCCGAGCTGTTTTGGGGATTTTAGATTTTTTTTATTTCACAACTGAAGCTTGTTCTGCAAATACACAATCACATTTTATTTCTAACAAAGACATTCTGTAAATCTTAAACATATACTTCATCAAAATGAACCATAATTTGCACATGCAGTTGACCCCCAGTATCCGTGGGGGTTAGGGACCGCAACCGCCTAAGAATAGCTGAAATTCGCGAATACTTGAGACCCCCTCTAAAAAGGCTTATAACTGCCTATTTTAATAGTTCAAACACAAAATATAACTTAAACTATCACCCTAAAACACTTTAATATCATTTCAAAGTCATCTTACAACATTACCCTTAAAATATATGGCTTACAGCTGTGCATGAACACTCCTACAACTGTTACTGTACTCTTACTAAAGCAAAAATTAATCAAGTTACCCTCATATTCAGGCAAGCACACTTTATTTCTTACAGTATTCAAGCCTTACCATTTTCTTTTAACATATACAGTAGGCAAGGGTAACACTGGTACATTCTCAAGTATACTGGGAACAGTTAAGTACTGTACCTTAATACTTAAATATGCATGTTATGTTCCACAGAGAAGCTGCGAACAGGTGAATCTGTGAATAGGCGGGGGTTGACTGTATACTCTTATATCATCAGATCTTGTGTACCATGCAATCCTTAAACTTTTGTCCCATAAGCATATCTTCATACATTCAACTGTGCTTACCAAACTTGTGATTTGTCTGAGAGTTCGTACTATCTTCCATAATTAACAACCATTTACTACTGCAAACTAAACACTGGCATAAACTCAAATTGAGAAACAGCTGTTTGCCAATGTTAGTTACCATAACTAACATGTTTTCTGAGTTCGTCCCTGTGTCACCCGGTGAAATTCCTTTCTTGCACGAATTTCTTGGTATAAATATTGCTAAATATACCAGAGAAAAAAGTTATCAGGAATGCTGGGGTTACTACCCCCAGATTGAGCGTCTTCTTATACCAAGAAGGCGTCGGTATGGATAAGGGTGAGTGAATAAATCACAGCCACAGAATCACACTCGAAAGACATCCCAATGGCAAAATCCCTCGGAAGAGCGGGAGCCGTACCAGCTCCCTCACTCACCCGCCAAATGGCGACCCCAAGCGCCATCTGAACACATTCCATTTCTAGCACGTGATCATTTTCGCTGTTATTCTTGGTTGCTTGTGCCTTTTGGCTAATATTTTTCGCCTTTTCCAGCATGTCGTCGAGCAGCTTTACTGTATCCAAGTTAAGTACCATCTTATCGTGGGGTTTTTATGATAAGTTTGGCTGTTTCAGCCCGTATTTATTAATTATACGTGGTTCTGTTATGACGCCTTCTGGCGTCCCGCCAGCCAGCCTTGTTGTCCGCGAGGTTCGCCCGTCCAGCTTGTTCTGTTTGGGCTTTTCCTTGTCGGTTTCATTGCTTATCTTTATTTCCCCTCAGATTCATCCTGGTGGCGTTTCCTAAGCTGGGTTTTTTGGTGTTTCTCTAACGATAATTTTGTTGAACCGTATCATTGGGGTTCCTGCATTTGGGTTCCGTCGTCTTCCCGCTTTAGTAACTCCCAGGATGTTTCCCCCTTGGACAGTTATAGCTTTATAATTATTATAATTGTTATTTTGCTGGTGCTTGACATCATGTTTTCAACTGTTTACAAATATTAATTGTTACCGTGGGGCGTCAGGTACAGTTTTACTGTTTACTTCCTGTCGCTTCTCTCGGTTAGGCTACAACGCCTAGCACAAGCACAAGTTTATTTTATTGTTTATGCATATATGATGGTGATTTATTATTATTCTGGTTATCTTATTTATCCTGCCTAGTGTATGTTAGGCTTTTATTTTGCGCCTTTGGCCTCCTGCTCTCCCTTTCACCTGGGTTAGGTTAGGCGAGAGGAGGGGATCAGCAGGTGGAGGGAGTTTCTGTTGTTGTTCCATCCTCTGACCGTTGTTTGGGTTGTGGAGTGAGACCCCATAGTCCTCCCCCTTCTTTACGGAGGGGTAGAGGTTTTTTCTGTGGGTGTGTCTCCTCCATGCTTTTATAGCATTTCCCTTTCTTTCGGCTCTGGTTGGTCTTCGACACGGGAATTTCTCTCCCTGTTGTTTCCTCATCCCTCCCTTTCCTTCTCCCCCTTTTTATGTCATAGGCTAAGTCTATGTGTGGGGTGAGAGTATGGAGGCCTTAGGCCGCTATTCCCTTCCCTTTCCTTCGGGGTAGGCCATGATCTCTCCAGCTGGTATTAATTACCTAGCGTGGTTGGGTCTACAGTTGAGCGGGTGAAGGCATCTTCCCCAGTCTCCTGTTTTCCTCTGCTCTGGCCTACTCCCCTCCTTATCCCAACACACCCCCCCCTTCCCTGGTCTACCCTGGGTCCAGTTCTTTGTCATCTTCTCGCGCGGGTGACGTCGGTGTCCGACGACCACCCCGAGATGTTGGATCTTTCCTGGTGGAGGGATTCGCTCCCTCCCAGGGCTGGTCCCAGATGGCATTTTTCTGGGCTCAGTGTCTCGTTAACCCGCTCTCCTAGGATCGAGCAGGTTTTCGAACTTTCTCAGAGTTACTTTTTTCTCAGCCTTGTCCCGCGTTCGCTCCGGCGTTCGGGATACTCTAGTTGGGTTGACTGGCGCTTACACCTGCCCTTGTGGATCTGTGGTGTTTTGTAGCCTCACCCTTCTATTGTTCTCTAGCGGTAGAGGCTTGGGATCCCCGGAGGGGGTGGTGCCGGACTCTGGGGAGTGCGGATTTTTATGTCATTGTTAACCGATTAAAGGATTTTGACAAAGGAAAAATCTATTTCTGGGGAGAGACCTGTGTCACCCGGTGAAATAACCTTTCAGCACTTATTTCTAGGTAAAGCTATTGCTAAATATACCAGAGAAAAGCTGAAAAGCTAAGCCGGAGTTACTACCCCCGGTGCGAGCTCCATGATATGGAGTCGTGTATGAGAAAGGGTGAGATTGTCACAATCACAGGCCTCCGCCCTGTAAACATTCCCAATGTCAAAAGTCCCACCGAGTGATGTGCCGTTACAAACCCCCGCACCACTCGCGGACTGTAAACAAACCGGCATCACCCACATTCCACATTAGCACCCCATCCTGGAATGGTATTTTACCAGGGGGGGAAAAGAAGGAATCATGGGAGGGTCACCGGGTGACACAGGTCTCTCCCCAGAAATAGATTTTTCCTTTGTCAAAGTCCTTTTTCTGGGTTTTCCGACCTGTGTCACCCGGTGAAATAATAACAGAGAAATCAAAATACTATCCTGAAACAAAAGGGAGACTTGTAGAGGAAAGTAATAAAACTAAAATTCCACAAGAGTTTTAATTATCCCAGTAGCAAGATGTGGTATTAAGATATAATAATGATATAATAAATATACTTAATTTTAATACAATATTAAAGGGTACATGAATACAAAATCATCCTTAGATTAATGAGTACATAAAAGTGCAAATTTAGGTACTAATCATATACTTAAAACTAAGGTGGGGAAACTATGTCCCACAAGATAAAACATGTAACATTTAAATTAAACAAATAGACAGGACAAAACTATGACATGGTCAGGAGAAAGGCTGTGAAGCATGCCTGACCTGGAGATGACCGAAGGGGAATAAATGAGGCAGGTAGGAGGGAGGAGAGTGACTGAGTACAAAGAAGAATTAAATTGGGGGGGGGGAACGATGTTCCCTGCCGCCACTGTAGTGAATTCCAGAGCTTCTAGTGATTTCAGGTAGTGGCGTTTAAAAACTACGGGAGACTTCCACCCCGTGTATTTTGAAAGATCCTCGAAATTCATATAATGAAAATAGTTAGTGGAGGTGGCCACTGCTCTAATGTCATGTACTTTTGGGACTGGATCTGGGTTTGCATGTTTAATGAAATACAGGATCTGTTGCCTAATGGCTTTCAAAGAGATGGTTCCTCCCCCTTCCCTTACAAATAGAGGCCCGGAAGTTATGTGTGAGGTCCTGTCTAAATAGGCTTTCAGGGTAAAGACTGGGCATAAAGACAGGTCCTGTGGGAGGGGGATGACCTTCCAGGGAGACCACCTATCTCGAGGATCTTCATTTTTAGCTAGGAACTTAGGGTGAGGAGCTAGCAACACTTCACCTGATGGAAAGAAATCAATATGATTGGGTTCTCTAGACAGGGCAGACAGTTCAGAAATTCTAGCACCTGAAGCTAAACTAATCAAAAATAAGGTCTTCCTCAATAAGTTAGTGAAAGAGCAATTATGATTATCTATTTCTGAGGCTAACTTAAGAACATCATTTAAGGACCAGGAAACCGAATGTGGGCGGGTTACTGGTCTCAAACGAGCACAGGCTTTAGGGATAGACGAAAAATAAGAGTCTGTTAAGTTAATCTTAAACCCGTGTAAAAATATCTTTTTCAAAGCTGATTTTGCTGTAGTAATGGTACTTGAGGCTAGACCTTTCTCAAATAATGACCTAAAAAATGAAATAGCTAAATTAGTGGTCATTACAGTAGCTTCAGATTCTTTTGAGAAGAGTGCTAATTTCTTAACTGCTGAGTCATATTGTCTAAGAGTGGATTCCCTTTTATCTGATTCTAGGAACAAAGTGTTAATAGGATCAATATTAGCATCCCTTTGAGCTGCAAACTTCATGAACTCCACAAAGCCAGGGCATTCTGAATTCTTGAGGAAGCTGACACAGTCTGAGTTTGTACTATTTCGTCAGTTTTGGGTTGGGAATTTGCAAACACCGAAGCTTCAGCTCTAGAAGAAGTGGAAACCAGTTGCTCTTGCCAGTTGGGAGCTACTAGGGCTATCTGACCCTTGAATGTCCTGAGCTTGTGAAGGACTTTCAATAAAAGGTTTACTGGAGGGAAGAGGTAGATCCTTTTCCACTTGTTCCAATCTATGGACATTGCATCTGTGGAGTGAGCTAGAGGGTCCAGGTTGGGAGCAACATAACAAGGTAGTTTGTGGTTGCATTCTGTTGCAAAGAGATCTACTTTGAGACCCGGAACTTGATTGCAAATCCATTTGAATGAAGTTTGTCCAGGGACCATTCCGACTCCAGCGGAGTTGTCCTGGATAGGGAGTCTGCAATGACATTCCGGACCCCTGCAAGGTGGGTAGCAGACAGATGCCACTGGTGTTTGTTTGCTAGAGAGAATATTGCTATCATAACCTGGTTGATCCGACTCGACTTGGAACCTCCCCTGTTTAAACAGTGTACTACTACTGCGCTGTCCAGGACCAATCTTATATGAATCCGATTGTTCGGACGCAGTTTCTTCAGGGTTAGAAAGACTGCCATGGCTTCCAGAACATTGATATGAAACTGGCGGAACATGGTAGACCAAGTCCCCTGTACCTTCTTGTGTTGAGAGTATCCTCCCACCCGCTTAGGGAAGCGTCGGTGTGAATCACTGGAGATGGCGGAGGAAACTGAAGGGGCACTGACTTCGATAAGCTCTTGACAGTCGTCCAAGGCCGGAGTCTCTTCTTTAAAATCAGTGGAATCAGAGATATTTTGTCTCTGAACCTGACATTGGCTCGACTCCCGCCATACCCTGTTTATGTCTTTCAGTTTGGATTTCAAAGAAGATCCGTCACTGAAGCAAACTGAAGAGAACCTAAGACTCTTTCTTGGGTACGACGGGAAGCTTTCTTGTTCTTGAGGAACTGTCTGGTTGCTTTTGCTATTTCTCTCCGTTTGGCCGGCGGAAGAGATAGTCTGTGTGCACACAGGTCCCATTGGATTCCTAACCATTGAAAGCGACTCTCCGGCACTAGGCGGATTTCTCCTTGTTTATCTGAAAGCCCAGTGATTCCAGAAAGCCGATTACTATGGCTGTTGCTTTCCAGCATTCGTTGGCGCTGGATGCCCAAACAATCCAATCGTCCAGGTATGCGGCTAGCATGATCCCCTGAGACCGGAGTTGCTGAACTACCGTATCTGCCAGTTTGGTGAAGATTCTGGGAGCTATATTGAGACCGAATGGCATGACCCTGAATGAGTATGCCTGATTTCCTAGTCTGAACCCCAGATAAGGAGAGAACCTTCTCACAATCGGGACGTGATAATAGGCGTCTGAAAGATCTATAGAGGTGGTTACGGCTCCACGGGGCAGTAGGGTCCGAACCTGCGAGATTGTAAGCATTCGAAACTTGTCACATTGAATGTAGGAATTTAGACGGGACAAGTCTAGAATTACTCTTCGCTGACTGGAACCTTTCTTTGGAACACTGAACAGTCTGCCCTGAAATTTCAGATGTCTCGCTTTCTTTATTGCCCTCTTTAATAATAGATCTTTCACAAAGTCCTTCAGAGCCTTGGAGGGTGATTGATGGAACCTGACTGGGGGGGGAGGACTTCTGTCCCAACTCCAGCCCAGTCCCTTAGAGACTATGCTCTGGGCCCAGGGACTGAAGCTCCACTGGTCCCGAAAATGGTATAACCTCCCGCCTACCTGAGATATCTCACTGGGCGGGAGAGGGTCTGCCTCCTCTGGATCCTCTGCCTCCCCTTCCTCTGGAGGAGGAGCGGATGTTCTCACCTCGAAAGTACCTCTGGCTCTCGTTCCCTTTGCATTTTGGATAGACTGAAATGCCCCTGGCTTTCATGCGTTGAAAGCTGGGGAGAGACCTGAAGGGGCAGAGAGGTTGATGGGCTGGTTGGACCAGCACATACTGAGGTTGAGGTTGAGGTTGGGAGGTTGAAGGATGACCAGGGCGGGGACCTGGACAGCCTGCAAGACAGTCTGAGTCGGGAGCCATTTAAACTTTTTGAACTTTTTCCCTGGCTTGGGATGAGTTGCGTTGGCTCAGACTCTTCCTCTTGATAAACCCCATCGGAGAGCGGAGACTCTGGTTGGCCCTAGTTGCCTCAGCTAGCTAAGATTGCATCATCTCTTCCTGGGAAGAGGTTAGCTCCCCAGATGGAGCTCTTATGAGCCTGTTAGGCTCATGACGGATGGAAGCTGCCGAAAAGATGTGTTTCCAGCAGTTCAACCGGGCCTTGATAGAAGTCATACAGGTCCTGCTGAAAACTCCCCAAAGAGATTCAGTACCTGGAATAACAGGCATCTTCACTATATACAACTGACGTTGCTCTGCCAAAGTCAGAGAGTTTAGGACCTACTGAGTCTGTCCTTAGACTCAGCTTCAGCCTTCAGGAGCAACTCATTCTCAGGAGTTGGCTGAAGAGGTTAGAAGCGCAGTCAGGGTCCAGCCGAGTAACCGTGAAGGTATCCGGAGCTCCTGCCCAATACTGAGAATCTCCGGGTAAGACAAGAGAGGTGGGATCTGTCTCCCGGAGATGAGGAACTGGCTTACCCTCTACACAAGCTTGATTGGTGAGGAGGGCTACTTTAGAGGTGCATGGGGTGGGAGAACTTCTCCCAGAGAGAACATTGTGAAGGCACCTTTTGCCGGAGTGAGTTTAGTGTTCTCCACCTGCCACTCCGACAAAGTCCGTAAGCAGGGCCGACTGGGCCTGGTCCTCGGGAAGATGACAGTTTCCTTTGGGGACCTTATCGGACCGAACCCATGCCTCCTCAGTAAGCCTGGCATAACCTGTGTAAGGTGATTTCAGGTTAGGAGGGAAGAATTCCAATTCCTCCAGCCTACGAGTGCCTAGGCCCTCGATAGTGAGGGTACCCTCATGCTGGGGGGCAAAGAGGGTCAGGCGCCAGGGGTTTCCTTTATCAAAAGGAGGTAGGCTGGAAGTGTCCGGGACGGAGAAGGGTTTGTTGGCCGCTCCGCCACTCATGAACCCGGAGATTAAAGTCCTTTGAGACTTAACCTCCTCTGACAATGAGAGCACGGAAGCGTTTGATGAAGACAGCTGACTTGAGAGTTGCGACAGCTTGTCGTCAACCCTTTTGTCAAACTGCTTCATAAGAAGCTCTGCAAATGCTTCAGCATCAAAGGAAGGAGGGGTGGGAGCCTCCTTACTTTGTTTAGCTCGTGCTCCCTTCCCAGAAGTAGAGGCCTTGCTCGTAGATGGCACGGGGCTAGGGGGCCGTGACATCTTTGAGGGAACCTCGGAGTGGACTTTTTTGGGATTATAAGGTCTTTTTCTTTACAGTTTTGACCTTAGGGACGGTAGACCTTGCACGGTCCATAAGGCAAGAGGATTTCACAAATCCTCGGAAGGAAGAAGCAGTGGAAGAAGGAGAACTAAAAAGAAGGTCACCTGCCTCACTTACCCCCTTACCTGTCTGCAAGTCCAGGTCCACATTCATTGGCTCAAGGTCGAGGTTAAGGGCCGCAACATCTTTGGCGACAACTCCGCATGCGGCGACTTCTTCCTGGGAGGGCTGCGTCATCTCCCGGATCCCAGCGATCAAGGGGGCGGCTACCTCGTCCACAACCGAAGCTGAGATCCAGGCGCCGGGGAAGAGAACGTTGCAGATGTCCTTAGACAGGATGTAGGGCTTCCCTGCCCCGACGTTCCTCCCGAAGCCGCTGACCCAGGTCTTGAGGGTCGACAACGAAGAGTCACGAGAGCTGCGGTCAATCTGGAAGGGGGGAGAAAGTCAGGTGACTAAGCCTCCTAAAGGGAGAATATGTTATAATTATCCATAAGAGACAAAACTGAAGGTGAACGTGAATCGGAAGTGGAAAACTAACTTACCGACTCATCCAGAACCTGTTCATAGAGGGCGTAGCACACCTCACAACCATCAGGGTGCCAGACAGTCAGGTCCCCCACGTGGACTGCACAACCGGAGCGGGACCTGCACACTTCATGCCCGCTGGCTTGATGCAGCACAGCGGTGCACCCCTGCTCCTGACAACGCACCATCTGTAAGTTGACCGGTATATGAGTATGCTAATAGGGCTGCCGGAGTAGAATGCCGGAGCAGTGTCTTAGTATAATAGTTATCCAAGTAGGTCCCACCGGAGCTAACCGGGAGAATAAGGAGCTTACTGGAACATGCAAGATTAACTACCTAGAGGGACCACCGGAGTTAATCCGGAGCGACGGGAAGGTCCCAAAAGGACAGTTAATCTACAAAGTAAAAATAATAAATATATATATATATATATATATATATATATATATATATATATATATATATATATATATATATATATATATATATATATATATATATATATAAATATATATATATATATATATATATATATATTATATATATATATATATAAACAATATCCAGATAGGTCCAGATCGGAGTGAACCGGGAGGTTAAGAGGCCTACTGAACATGCAAGATAACCTAAAGGGACACCGGAGTTAATCCAGAGAGACGGAAAGGTCCCAAAAAAGGGTGGTATATAAACATAATATAATATATATATATAAAATGAATAAACATATATGCATCTAGGGAAAGGTCAACTATAAAAGTGGATATTTCTGCTTGGAGCCGGGGGGAGTCCTGTACTTCAATACGGTGACGGCGGAGGAGGTGTAGTGAGCACCGTCCAACCAAACACCATACCCACCGGAGTGGAAGGCGACAAGAACATCCGACCACCTAGCAGAGAAAACACAAAGATAGCTAGTCGGCGGAGAGTAGATACTGGGAACTATAGGTGTTCTAAGTGAACAGAACGAATATAAATGTCATAGCGTGTGAACAACGGAAGACAGTCAGGTGGGAAACACTAACTGGCAACATGAGCACAAATTCTCTCCACCCGAGATATTGTTCTGGGAACGACACTCGGTTGGGAAAAAGCGCGTACTGACACTAGGAGGGGGGGGGATGGTATAGGCCATGAGCGAGGGATCCAGGGTAGCGACCAGGGGGTGGGTAAGCAATCTCCGGGCGCCATGAGATCCATCCTTCTCCCTGCGATCGGACGAACATGTATGAACGATACTGAGAGAGAAGATGACGGGGAACACTCAAGGCCAAAAGCAAAGAAAGGAATGGGAAACGGGTGTGGTAGCACCCCCGGTCCCCAACTGAGGTCTCGATGGGTGTGACCGGGTAAGGTCAGGACCCGTTAACGAGAGAACAGATCAATCAATGCAGAGGAAGGGGATATAAAGCAATGGCGAAAGGAACAGGATAAACTCTCGGGCCTTGGTAAGTTAACATAATATATGAAAGCGAACCAAGGGTGGGAGAGGGAAGGGGGGGGGGAGGAAGGAAAAATGGGGTAGGAGAGAGGTAAACATGAAGATGGAGAATAACCCGAAGATGTGGTTCGGATGAAGGTAGGCTACGCGAGAAACCCTCGCTATTCCAGCTCAACCTTTTTTAGGACTGTAGAGTCTAAACGGAAAGGCCGAAACAGGGAGAGGGAGAAGCGCAAGCCCAACTCACTAACCAAACGCCACACAAAGGGAAGCTCCAACTATGAACCCTCCTACACACCAAACCTTCTCTCCTAGCAAGGAAGAGATCGCCAAAGCCACAACCTAGGCTAACCTAACACAGCCAGTGGCTGAGGGAGGAAGCCCAGGGGAAAAGTATCTACTCCACTAGAATAAAGTTAACCTATCCTAGGCAAAAATAATAATGATCTAACTAATCATAAAAACATATGTAGAAGGGAAGACCAAGCCCAACGCGATATGAGCGCGGAGGGAAAATGGCCGACCTTCCAGATATAAAACTAAAGGATATAATCCGCAAATATCAAAGACATCCGTGCGCTAGGCTTAAAATAAGCTAGATAAGCATAACTGTACCATCTCAAATAAAATATCCAAGCACTGGAGGAAGTGAAGGTCCAAATTATAACGCGTATAATAATTGATAAATAGCGGATAGGCCCGAGGGGAAAAAACTCGTAGCCTAAACGACAAGAACCAAAACTTCTCCAGAGAAGGATAAAAAACAATAATATAAAAAACCCAATTGAATATATAATAAGCAAAAGGGCACAACATAAGAAAAAGAAGGGGAACGAAGCCCCGACATAAATCCTGCACCGACTGAAGGTCACATGGGGTCGGGAGAAGGGGGATGAGACGGGCATATAAATCCCTCTAATTATTAAATTAGAGGGAAATAAGGAGCCTCAACCGCCTAAAATAAAATACAGAGATGGTACTCAACTTAGGTGAAGAATCCAAGGAGGATGCCATAGTAATACGATCAAATGAAGCGCACACACGAACAGTACAACAACAGCGGACGCGTGCTAAAAGTGGAATGTGGGTGACGCCGGTTTGTTTACAGTCCGCGAGTGGTGCGGGGGTTTGTAACGGCACCTCACTCGGTGGGACTTTTGACATTGGGAATGTTTACAGGGCGGAGGCCTGTGATTGTGACAACTCACCCTTTCTCATACACGACTCCATATCATGGAGCTCGCACCGGGGGTAGTAACTCCGGCTTAGCTTTTTAGCTTTTCTCTGGTATATTTAGCAATAGCTTTACCTAGAAATAAGTGCTGAAAGGTTATTTCACCGGGTGACACAGGTCGGAAAACCCAGAAATGGAATGAGGGTGACGCTGGTTTGTTTACAGTCCGCGAGTGGTGCGGGGGTTTGTAACAGCACCTCACTCGGTGGGACTTTGACATTGGGAATGTTTACAGGGTGGAGGCCTGTGATTGTGACAATCTCACCTTTTATTACGACTCCATTTCATGGAGCTCGCACTGGGGGTAGTAACTCAGCTTAGCTTTTTAGCTTTTCTCTGGTATGTTTAGCAATAGCTTTACCTAGAAATAAGTGCTGAAAGGTTATTTCACCGGCTGACACAGGTCGGACAACCCAGAAATTAATTTATACCGGACCTGCCGCAGCATTCCGGCGGGACGATAAATCAGAGCAAAACGTGACACACACTAAATTAAGGAGCGCCGGAGATAGTTCGACGGAGCAGGACCTCAACCTAGGATCATGCAACTCTTAATTGTAAAATCAACTTAAAGTATAATTACTGCCGGAGTCCGGCAGCAAGTATTAATTTATACCGGACCCGCCGGAGCATTCCAGCGGGACGATAAACCAGAGCAAAACATGACACACATTAAATTAAGGAACGCCGGAGATAGTTCGACAGAGTAGGACCTCAACTTAGGATCATCCAACTCTTAATTGTAAAATCAACTTAAAGTATAATTACTGCCGGAGTCCGGTAGTAAGTAAATGGTTAACAACATAGGATAGCAGTACACTGCTGGTCAAAGTGCTCCGGCGCAGACCCCTCCAAGATCCCGTGCCTCCGTCACTTGGTTACAGCGGGGAGGGCGGGGTAAATCATTACCTCCAGTTATTATACAGCTAGAGAACTAGGTGTGACTAAAGCCAACCTACTGAAAACCAAAACCACCGGAGTGGTAACAGGTAAGAAGGCAACGGGAGGACCGGGGACGGCAGAGCGGAACCAACGAGGAAATGTTTGAACCCTGAAGGTGATCGAAGTTCAGCCCGACCCGGAGGAGAGCGAACCAACGAAACACTAGCCGAGCGGTTGACACCAGAACGGAGGCCAGGAGGGTGGGTGACTCTCAACTGGGAACCGGACTAGTCCCCCACGGGGTGACGATCGAAGAGACCGACGTCCCACACGCGGGGAGATGACACACCACTGGCAAAGTCAGGGAGGCAGTACTTAGAATGGTGGAATCGAGAGTTATGTTCAAGTGGACGGGGGACACCCCCATACACTGACTGAAACTCCCCACGGGGCATCGAACAGAATTTATAATCGACTTCCTGCGGCGCAGGGAGACTCATGACACTCACCAAAAGTACTAGGGGAGGATAGGACAACAGCACTAGTCTACAGCAACGCCAAACTCTCACCCTCCTCTGAAGGCGCAGCCCAGACAGTAAAAGGGAGGAGAGAGAGGAGAGGAAGAGGGGTGGAAGGGAGAGAAATTCCCGTAACGCAGCCCAACCAACAACCGACCCATAGGGCAGAAGGGCAATGCATAAAGAAGATCCCCCGTTTTATTTTTCCTTCTCTCCCTCATTAGAGGGAGGAGGGGATGGGGGCTTCAGATGCCCTAGCGAACCCGAAAACGAGCGGTAAGGCGGATGGAACAACAAACAGGAACTCCCTTGACCAGCCTACCCCTCCCTCCCCCGCTCAAGCGACACAGTCGGGAGAGATGGGAGCTAAGACAATGCCAAAGCCTAACCTGAATAGCCTAACCCACCGATTGGAGTGAGAGGGCTAGGCTAGGATCCCCAATTTCTGATAAGCACCGCTAAAGTTAACCAATAACTACATAAGTACACGTAATATGATCGAATATACAAAAATATAAGAACTTGTGGTAGCGTATAGCCTAACCGGCGGAGGCGAACAGGAGGTAGGCAGCCAACTGGCTGCTCTGACGCCGAGCCCGGACCACAATAATTCCGAATTATCCATGTCATCCATTACACTACAAATCAGAGAAACTGACAAAAGAAAGCACCACCTTGGAGAGGGAATCTACTCGCGCGAGAGCCTGGTATCAGCTATGAATTAACTGTAAGAACCAAGATA
Source organism: Macrobrachium rosenbergii (assembly GCF_040412425.1). NCBI lineage: Eukaryota > Metazoa > Arthropoda > Malacostraca > Decapoda > Palaemonidae > Macrobrachium > Macrobrachium rosenbergii. The sequence continues at coordinate 9,480,392 of NC_089763.1, read as the reverse complement.
AGGGGAGGAAGCCTCCGTGAGGAATGATACTAATCAAGGTACCAGGAACCGCCCGACATAGATAAACGCCTCCAAAAGGAACTTCTTGAAGGGGAATTACGAAACATGAATAAAATTGTAAACGACCGAGAGAAATCCCTGCAGAAACAAGCTGTAAGGGTGTACCTCTAGGTCATCATGGCGGAGGCGGCGAACGCCGGGGAGCGTCCGATATATGACCCTGTGAATATTAACTTATGGGCCAATAAAAGCCTCACTGATAATAAAACCCCACAAGAAGATGGTACTTAACTTCATAACGGTGAAATTGCTTGAAGACATGGTCAACTTCAAGGAAAATTGGGTAAAAAGCCAGCACAAGAAAAAGACCTTCTAGAAGGAAAACGTGCTAGTATGGAATGAGTACAGATGGCGCTGGGGTAAAGTCGGTTGGCGGGCAGGTGAGTGCGGCGTTAGATCGCTCCTCACGTTCCGGGTTTTGTCATTGGGATGTCTACAGAGTGCAGTCCTGTGGCAGTGACAACAATCACTCACCCTTATCTATACCGACGTCTATTTCATAATAGATGTTCGATCTGGGGGTAGTAACCCCAGCATTCCTGATAGCTTTTTTCTCTGATATATTTAGCAATATCTATACCTAGAAATTCGTGCTTAATAGGAATTTCACCGGGTGACACAGGGACGAGCTCAGAAAATATAATTTCCAAGTCATCTTAAACATTTTATCGTTAAATTTATACGTACATACTGTATGGCTTACAGCTGTAGGTTAAAATAATCCAGTCTCCCCTACGTATTCAGTCACACATTTTCTTTCGTACACTTATAAGCCGTCCCGTTTTCTTTTCGGGGGTAACGTTGGTATTTACGTATACGTAATTCACAAAAAGAGACAAAAAATTCTTTAAAAATTTATGCACATTTTTAAAAATTTCATACTTCTGTACTTATATATTAAGATTACTACATACGTAAATCACACGGGTACTCACCAGCGATGAATGTTGATTAAAGATGATGATGATGAATTAGCTGTGCAGTGCGATGAATAAAGATGAAGATATGACTGCACAGCAAAGCAGAGTTGTTACAACTCATCTGAGGGAGTCGCTTCACCTTCAGGAGGCACTTCTTCAGTTGATTTGGGAGGCACGACTTCAGGCGGTTGGGGAGGCATTTCTTCAGGCGATTCGAGAGGCACTACTTCAGGCGACTGGGGAGGCACTTCTTCGGGTGATTTGGGAGGCTTTGGAGGGGCCTTCTTCGTCCGTTTGATGAACATGGTGATAGGCAGCTGCTGTTGCTGCTTTTTCATGGTGGTGAGGGTTTGATTATAGGGCTCCCATGCTGAATCAAGCATGTTTGAAAACTTTAAGGAGTGTTCCATAAAAGGATCCCATGTTGAAACATACTCCTGCAGATCCTGAATCATTCTCTTCATGTCGGACAGACGTTCCAAGGTCAGGCCGCTCTCCTCTTCCTCCTGCTCCTCCCCTGAACCTGGCGTATCTTCTTCCTCACTGGCAGACTTCGTCAGCTCTTCCAAATCCTGGTCCGTCAGGGGGTCAGAGTGAGCATCAATAAGGGTGCCAATTTCAACCTCGGTGATGTCCTCGAAGCCTTCCCCACCTAGAATCCTCGCCAATTGGACAGCCTTATTAATGGCCGAATGCTGAATTTCTTGAGGAGAGAAGCCCTGTAATCATGAACACACTCCGGCCACAACTTGTTCCAGCATGGTGATCAGGGTCTCCTTCTTCATGTCATTCAGTGATCGGCTGATGATGCTTCAGACTGGGGTTTGGCCTTGTAAATCGTGAATTTACCCTATCCTTCTGGGCCTTGAATTCACGGATCACCAGTTCTGGCCCTTGGTCCATAGGCTGGAGGAGAGAGGTGGTGTTGGTAACAGACTTTAGGAGGAACTCAAACTGGACTCCCTTGTAAGAAAGATAGAGAGGATGGCCACCAGCATCTTCTTTATCCATAATCAGCAACACCTTGAACTCCATGCCCAAGTTTTCAGGTATTGCCTAACTTGAGGGATGAAGCTCTGATGGAACCAGTAATCTGTGAGGACTTTGGTGATCCAGGCCTTAGGGTTATGCATCCAGAACACAGGAAGCAATGCCTTGTTCTTATTCTTGAGGGTCCTGGGGTTTGCAGCCTTGTAAATGAGGCCTGGTTTAAGCATGAAACCGGCTGCATTCCCAAACAAGCTGAGGGTAACCCTATCCTTCTGGGCCTTGAATCCGGAGACTTTAGGAGCTCCGATATATGACCCTTCATAAGGTGTGTCCGGGAAGGCATCTTCTTCCAGAACAGGCCAGTCTCATCCATATTGAACACCAGTTCTGGATGGTAGCCCTTCTCAGCACGATGATCTTCTTGAAGGCTTAGTATGGATATTACAGCAGCTGCTTCAGTGTCTGCAGCTGCAGCTTCCCATGCAGAGTAACAGACTTTAGGTTGAACCGCTTTTGAAATCTGTGGAACCACCCTTGCTGGCCTGGAAACCTTATTGAGGCGCTGATGATGGTCCTGATTGGGGTTCTTCCCCTCTTCTTCTTCTGCTGGTTCATCAAAGCCTAGAAATTCCAATTTCCTTCTTCAACGCTTCTTCTCTGCCTGTACAAGTCATCTTCGCATTTTTCCTTAGCAGTTGATTACTGCCGGTAGAGTTGTCGTGCTTTCTCGCGAATGATGTTGGAATCGAGGCGCACGTTTTTCTTCCGGCAGTCCTTTATCCAGATTGCCAGAGCAGATTCCATTTTCACGATTGTTTTATCCCGCACTGTTGCAACTGTCTTTGCACTACCGAAGTAGCTCATACTCACAGACTTGCGTATCTACGCCTCTTTCTTCTTGATATATCTCACTGTGCTCTCATTAACACTGAAATGGCGACCAACCGCGGCAAAACTTTTGCCCTCCTTTAACATGTCAAGAAGTTTCACCTTCTCCTCGAGTTTCATAACAGATTTCTTTCTTTTAAACTCTTTGCCAGAAGGCTTTGAAGGAGCAGGGCGTTTTTTAGCAGGCATTTTAGGGCCGAATACCACCGATTCACAAAGATAAAAAATCGAAACGGACAGACGCACGGTTTCACACGGTAAGATGCTGTGAACTATACGCACAATCTGAAGATGATGCCGTGGAGCGTCCTCCCAGAATTCCGTGTTCGCGAGTTGGTTGTGAATGTTCAGCCAATCAGCGCCAAGTGAACAGCCAATGAGCGCCAAGGAAAATGAATGGTGCTTCTGGATTGGCTGCTTTGCAGATGACAGCCAATAGTGTGTCGAGTATCACTGATCCTAGGTACACAGCGTCTAGCATCGCGATTTCTTTGTATTTGCAGAGAGGTGGCTTGGGTGAAGCACTTTTAAGAAAAACAAATATATATTATTGAAATTTTGCTGTGTTTACGTTAATATATTACAGTACTGTAATATTTGAAAATTAGTAAATAATTTTTAACTTACAAAATGTACTTACAGCAGTCATTACAGTAATATATACTTTACATACATGAAAATGGTACGTACCGCAGATGTAAACATACGTACCCTGCAGTATTCCTGTTGTCTTACGTATTTTAGATATGCTCTATGTACTACCCGTAGTACTATACTATACTATGTATCATCCTAAAACACTTTTTGTATGTAATATTTAAAAATCATCTTACAACAAAACATTTTATAAAATGTACGTACTGTATGCGCAGAAGGTCCGTGTTACTATATGTATGAGCAACCAATAGTACCATGAGTATACCTTAGCGGGAAATTTCGGCAAATGACCCAATATACAACCCGTTTTATTGCTATCTTACAACAAAACATTTTATAAAATGTACGTACTGTATGCGCAGAAGATCCGTGTTAGTAACGCATAACCAGTACAGTAGTACCATGTGTGTACCCGTAGCGGCAAATTATCGGCAAATGACCCAATACAGTATACAGAAGTGTAATCCGTTTTATTGCTACTGTATCTCACGTTTGTTTGTTTTGCATGTACAGTACTATGGCCTAAAAATATTTTTTGAAATCGTGCATTAAGATGTCCTCTGAATGCTCTCCTTCTTCTAAGGCCTCTGGCCAATAGCCTACAATTACTGTAATGACTGATGAGAAGAAAGTGCTGTAGACATGATTGTTTTGTTAAGAGAGGGCAAAAGTCACGGAGAAGTAGCAGCCCATTACAGCATGACATTAACCCTTTAACGCCGAAGCCCTATTTACAAAAACGTCTCCCGTATGCCGGCGGCGTTCGGTGAGTTAGCACCGAAGCAGAAAAAGTTTTTTCAAAAAATCACAGCACGCTTAGTTTTTAAGATTAAGAGTTCATTTTTGGCTCATTTTTTTTGTCATTGCCTGAAGTTTAGTATGCAACCATCAGAAATGAAAAAATATCATTATCATATATAAATATTGGAATATATGACAGCAAAAAAAAAAAACTCGTATATAATTGTATACAAATCGCTGTAAGCAAAACGGTTAAAGCTAATGAGTTAATTTTTTTAGTTGTATTGTACACTAAATTGCGATGATTTTCGTATATAACAAATTTTAAAACGATCAAAGCAACATAGAGAAAATATTATCACAAAATGATGCATGAATTGTAACGAGCGGACGTAAAAAAATTTTTTCTCAAAATTCACCATAAATCGAAATATTGTGCTAGACACTTCCTGTTTGTTGAAAAATGAAGCTAATTGATTGAATATTACTAGACTGTAAGTGTTTTAGCTTACAATTGCAGTTTTCGACCATTTCGGTCGAGTTAAAGTTGACCGAAAGTAGAATTTTTTCTATTTATCGTGATTTATATGGAAATATTTCAAAACTGATAAAAGCTACAACCATGAGTTATTTTTTGTTGTATTGTACATGAAATTGGGCACATTTTCGTATATAAAACTTTAAGTAACGACTAATATAAAGCGATGCAAATATTACGACAACGAGACGAAAATTTCTGAGATGTTCGGCCGAGTTACCGCGCAGACGTAAGGAAAATGTTTTTTTAAAAAATTCACCATAAATCGAAATATTGTGCTAGAGACTTCCAATTTATTGCAAAATGAAGTTAAACAATTGAATATTACTAGAATGTGAGAGTTTTAGCTTACAATTGCATTTTTTTACCATTTCGGTAGAGTTAAAGTTGACCGAAGCTTGAAATTTTGGCAGTTATCGTGATTTATATGAAAATATTTCAAAACTGATAAAAGCTACAACCATGAGCTATTTTCTGTTGTATTCTACATGAAATTGCGCACATTTTCATATATAAAAGTTTATGTAATGATTAATGTAAAACGATGCAAACATTACGACAACATGACGAAAAAATTTCTGAGATGTTCGGCCGAGTTACCGCGCACAGGCGTAAGGAAAAAAATTTTTTTTTCAGAAATTCACCATAAATCGAAATATTGTGCTAGAGACTTCCAGTTTGTTGCAAAATGAAGGTACATGATTGAATATTACTAGAATGTAAGAGTTTTAGCTTATAATTGCGTTTTTTAACCATTTCGGTAGAGTTAAATTTGACCGAAGCTTGAAATTTTGGCAGTTATCGTGATTTATATGAAAATATTTCAAAACTGATAAAAGCTACAACCATGAGTTATTTTCTGTTGTATTCTACATGAAATTGCGCACATTTCCATATATAAAACTTTATGTAACGACTAATATAAAACTGTGCAAACATTACGACAACATGACAAAAGAATTTCTGGCACGGACGTAAGGAAAAAGTTTTTTTCAAAAATTCACCATAAATCGAAATATTGTGCTAGAGACTTCCAATTGGTTGCAAAATGAAGGTAAATGATTGAATATTACTAGATCGTAGGAGTTTTAGTTAAAATTGCGTTTTTTTACCATTTCAGTCGAGTCAAAGTTGACCGAAGGTTGAAATTTTGGCAGTTATCGTGGTTTATATGAAAATATTTCCAAACTGATAAAAGCTACAACCATGGGTTGTATTTTGCTGTATTGTACATGAAATTGCGCACATTTTCATATATAAAACTTTATGTAACGGCTAATATAGAACAGTGCAAAAATTACGACAAAATGACGAAAGAATTTATGAAATTTTCGGCCGAGTTACGCCCGATGCGTAAGAAAAAGTTTTTTCAAAAATTCACCATAAATCGAAATATTGTGCTAGAGACTTCCAATTTGTTGCAAAATGAAGGTACATGATTGAATATTACTAGAATGTAAGAGTTTTAGCTTACAATTGCGTTTTTCGACCATTTCGGTCTAGTCAAAGTTGACCGAAGGTTGAAATTTTTTGTAGTCGACGTACGGTACGTCCACTCGGCACCCAACAAACAATTTTAGTCGACGTATGATACGTCCAATAGGCGTTTAAGGGTTAATTGCCGTCGCCCACATTGAGCATGAACAAGGTAAAATACTCATGCAGCCCTACTGTACCACCTTCGTTGCCATGTTCAAATACCTTAACATGACAGCGCCTCCCGTCATTCATCGTACTGCACAACTAATTCATCATCATCATCATCTACAGCATACTGAAATCAACATTCATCACCCATGTTACAGTACAGTACAGTACTGTATTATTTACGGTACCCAGTGAGTTTAACATAATATTATTACAGTACAGTTACACGCCCGAGGTTACGACGCTTTTCAAATATATTCATCAGAAATTATTTCCTGGCTTACGACGCATGTTCGGGGTTACGACGTCAGACGCCGATCCGACGGAAGAAATATGGCCCCAAAACGGCAGAATAATCATAATTTGAAGGTTTTTAATTTCAATAATAATAGTTTACATTGTTTTAAGTACCCAGAGCATTAAAAGTATTATTTTTGATTTTCGACGATTTTTTTTAATTTTTGTTATACAACTCCCGTCAGAAAAATTTAATTTCTATTAAATTATATGACATACTAGTACAGTATTATTATTGATTTAATGATTTTTTAATGTTGTTATACAAAAATATGAAAATAGAGAATACTATTGCTATACGAAAAAGACAAAAAAAATCTGCTTCCGCGAATATGGAGTTTCCCGCGAATATTTTTATAGATATGTTCCATGGAAAAAACCGCGAATGCGTGAGTTTCCCGCGAAAATTTTTTAGATAGGTTCCATGGAAAAACCCGCAAGTGGGTGAGTCCGCGAACCTTGAGCACGCGAATACGGGGGGTTCACTGTATACTGTATAAGGGGACGGAGAGACATCCGTCACGGGTAAAGACTAGACAATACATCGAGTATCATGCAATTGCCAGAGGCGGGAAAATACAATGTTACCATGTCCTCGGGCATTACCATATTCATAATGAAACATAGAAATATAATATAAAGTACATAGGTGTACTTATTATACATGAGACATCAATAATATTCATAGTGGGTATATAAAGGGTACATGATAATGTAATGAGTACAAGCATAGTAAAATAGCAGTTAATGTACAGTCTCACATTTCATTTATCTACAACCAGAGCAAACCGGAGGGGGATACACTAGTAGAAACCCCCAACCTCCTTGATTAATACAGATGAGAAGGTCCGAACGCCTGCGGGCTTTATAATGTAGATCCCCCAAGGTAGAAACTGACCAATGAAAATTCAACCCACCAAGACATCAATCCAGACTTCCTGCTATAAATACCTGTTTACCCTTTAATTTCATATTTTCTCTCATTAGATGACCAACAGCATGTGCGTTGAGGCGTAAGAGTAAAATAAACAACGAAGGCAGAATACCTCCCACATCCTTTGGAAATCTATTATACTGCCTACCTGCAGATGAGGACAATAGAGAAGACTCTCTACAAGCTAAATGCCACTGAGACAGCAATAGTTTTTAATAATAATAACAATAATAATAATAATAATAATAATAATAATAATAATAGTGTGCGGACATTTTTACACAGCTTAGCAGGTGAGCAGGATAGACAAATGGCATTTGGTGCTTAAACAACTTTGTATTTACTTCAAAATTCATATTCACTGTTCTTAACTGCCCTTTTTTTTTAATTTCTTTTTTTATACATTACAGTATTTACTGAGGTCTACTAGGTCATCCTTCTACTTGCTGTACATTCACCCACATTCTATTATTCTCATAGAATTATGATTTGTGAGGCTTGCTACAGATGCAGAGACAGAATTTCCTCTATTTTTTCATAATATAATGACATAAATCATGTTTTCTTAATTCCGCCAAGAATCCATAAATAACTGTATTTACTAACAAAAAATCTGCATAAAAAGGTAATTGAGCATAGTACTGAAGTGCAATGGATAAAAAGAATCAGATCAATGTTTGCTGACTCTCACAGATATTACTACAAACCACCTAAGTTACCAACAAAACAAAACAGTCCCAACAATCTGCAAGGATTCTTATAACAGCTGACAGACCAATCTTCATTTGAAAGAGAAATCACATCTGTTGATTGTGTAACTGAGTTCAAACCAAAAATATGTAACATTTGAGTAAAAGATATCTGCCCACAATCATAAGCATTTATGATAGTTTGGTCCCAGTATCTCAAAGTTAGATGTCAAAAATTACATATTTATGATAAAATAAAGTTTTATATATACTTACCAAGTAATTACATAGCTATGAGCTTCCTACCTATGGCAGCCTAAAAATTCAAAATTCGTGGTAGCGCTAGCGCTTGTTCTGGTGTAGGTACATGCCCCACCCACTATCGGGGACTGAGGAACAACTAGGCAGAAAGCATCAATTCGTGTGCACCATTCCAAGAGAGGCAAGGAGGGAGTGCTCCAATCATGTAATTACTTGGTAAATATATATAAAACTTTAATTTATCATAAAAATTTCATTTTTATATAAGTGACTTACCAAAAAATTATATAGCTGATTCCACACACACTGGAAGGCGGTGGGATCTTTGGACATACTCTATACCAAAACATTAAATAAGATAATGAATTTGACCACCCAAGGATCTGCACCTCTTCGACTCCATTCTCTCCAAAAGAGAGCGCGAAGGACTAGAACTTCACTTTTTGGTTGCTGGCTTGAAGGTTGACTTCTTAATCAATCTTGTGGGAGGTTGCAGATTCGAGCGAGGTCTGGATTGGATCTTCTGTCTTCCCCCCATGAAAGGGCTGGGATTGGAGGGGAGAAAACGACTTCATAGTCATGGTCGGGGAGTCTCTGGGATGTTTGGTAGATTGTGCCAGCAGACCATTTGTAGACTTCTTCTGAAGCGATGTTAAGGTCTCTTGCACTAAGTATTGAGGGAACAAATGGGCTTTATTTATACAAGAACAACAGAACTGATTTCTGAGTAATGGTCACCCCTTTGGTGGCGAACAAACATCATAAATCTCTCTTTTTCAGCACACACATCAAAAAGAGGGGTGAGTTTTGCTGAACTGTCCCTTACTGCCTTATCTGCACACGACAGTACTCCCAACCAGTCTGTCACAGAATCCTCTGCTAGTGAAGGACAATCGTCTATTTTCTTGGCCAACACGCCAATAGTCAAGTAGAGGAAACTATTCACCTCTAATATCTTAAACAGGTTCCTGGTCAGATGGTCTGGTTTTGGGGGAGGAGAACATTGCTTTCGCCGCAGAAAAGGCCGACCGACGTGTCGCATCTACTAGTCCAGAAAAGTCCTCCTGGGAGGGGGGCAGAAACTCCAGGAGAAGGAGCTTCTCTGGTTTCATTAAAACGGTAGCTTCTCTTGGCCAACTTGCATGGCGGAAAAGCAAAAATTGCTCTCCCCTGATCCCTCTTCAACACCAGCCAGACGTCTACTTCTTGAAGCACCTTTTTTGCCGACAAAGAGAGCACTAATTTTGGCAGGTTCATATTGTCTGAGGGAAGTTTACTCATCAGGAAAGTTGAAGCAGAAGATACAAGAGCAGCAGGAGTGAAGAAGAAGACTGGAAAATTATCCAGAAAATATCTTAATAAGGCAGAGTAGGATGACGAAGGCGAAGAATCCTGTCCTACTTCTTCATCATCGGAAGACACTGGCGACAAGGGCGTCTTTCGACTTGGCGACAGTTGGGTTCTTTTTCAAGAATGACATTAGGTCATCTAATTGTTGTTTAATAGGAGCAAGCGACGAGTCATTGTGAGTCGAAGAATGCACTTGAGGCACGACTGGCACCGACTCAGTGGTCGGTGTTGACTGACGCCCAGGTGTCAGTGTCGAGCGATCAGTCAAATGAGAATGTCTAATAGGAGCCATCGTGGCACCTTCGGGAGACAAAGGATGTTCCGGGGCAAGACGGGATCTTGATGAAGAAGAAGGTCAACTAATAGGTTCTTCCAAACATTTAGCAATCAAGACCAGGCGATCAAAGAAAGAGACGTACTCCAGACTGTCCCAGACCGATGGAGTCGGACGAGCATAAAATGTAGAGGGAGGCGCCGCAAAACTGCAGGAAGCTGAGGGCTAACACTAGCCTCCTTGTATTTCTTGACAGGCGGAGGGGAGCTGTCTGCCGCAGCGGAGTGTCTCTTCAATGGTCAAGAGACAGAAGATCTACGCCGCTGATGCTTCGCGTCCAGCACAGTCTTCCAAAACCAACAACAGACTATGAACACTGAACGAGACACCTTTCCAGTGGCGCTCCAGTCGTAGCCTGGGACCAGGCAACACGCTCGACAGAGGGGGCAACTGTCCGTGGGCAAATTACCCTGGCCTCCCTTGGACCCCCGTATGTCTTCTCCCCAGTGCAGGGGAGCAGGACAGGGACCTTCGTCTAGGAGCACCAGTGGGATGGGCAGTCGCCTCCTCTACACTTTGCACTGCACTAAAAATATGGGCACTGCCTTTTTCCATGAAGGCTCCAAAAGTAGAGCCCAATTCCATCACAGTGTTTGCTAACAACTCAAACTTTTTATTAAACTTTGATTCAAGGCTGGCAATGGTGTCACAATCAGGAGCAGGGAAACCTGGAACAGGGGTACATGGAATAAGAGTAGAGGGGCTAAGAATAGGAGACGATACAGGACTCTTAGGAGAAGAGAAAGAAACATCTACTACAAGATCTGCTACTTCTACAGGATCTAAAGCTGGCTTTATTTGCGGCCCTAACAGCTGCCTTTCTCTTCCTGTCTTTATCCATTTTGTCTTGATGAGACCTAAAAACTTTCCATCGTCCCAATCTCTACATTCTAAACAAGTAGTTTCCCCATCACAAATTTGCCCTCTTCACTTTAAATACTTTATGTGAGTCATAGCAAGACTTCGCTAACATAGTCTTGCATCCTTCTATGCAAAACCTAACACTCGAAGAGCTACAGTCAGACATTCCTAAATCTAACTAATTAAGTCAATCATGGATAACTGATCTTCATGCGCTAGTGCAAAAACAGAGTATTTCACCAAGACTCCGGAAAACTATCCAAAACACGTTGAAGTAGGCAGCCAAAAAACCACCGATGTTACTCGGGAGCCAGCAGAAAACAAATTGAAGCTTTCTGCCTAGTTGTTTCTCACAGTCCCCAATAATGGGTGGGCATGTACCTACACCGGAACAAGAGCTAGTGCTACCACGAATTTTGAATTTTTAGGCTGCCGTGGGTAGGAAGTTCATACCTATGAGTGACTGATTGATTATGAAATTTAGGTCTTGAAGACCAAGCGCCGGAACCCATCAGGATTATTCAGTGCAGCAATGAAGACGTAATATATAAATTAATGATGTGATTGATAATGAAAAGGTGAATGATAACATACTGCACCTAGTAAAATTCAGTGTTAAAATATGAACGTAAAATAAAGAATGATATTAGATAAAAACCATAAAAAATAAATCTAAAAATGAAGTTTTCATAATAAAACTAATATTGTAATACTTACCTGAACACCTGAATTAGCCCTGGTTACCTACCAGCCCGAACTATATCCCCAACTCATTACCCACAAAGTGGGTAATTAACTGTCAGCGTTACCAACGCTTACAGGAAAATCTTGTCAAATGAGTTACCTAGCGTACCATTGGCAACGCTGCTGCAAGTCCCGGCTGTGTATGGCCGAGGTCCCCAATTGCGTTATTCATTAATCAGATTGAAGTGGGGAGGAGGGTGGGAATCATTCAGGTGTTCAGGTAAGTATTACAATATTAGTTTTATTATGAAAACTTCATATTGCAATACACTCCCTGAACACCTGAATTAGCCCAATTAACAAAATTTAGTGGAGGTGGGTTCAATTAAGTCAGACCGACCTACCAACAAGTAAAGCAGGTAACTCATTATCGTCTACTATGCATATAAAAAACAAACCTCACCTGGTTGTCTACTCGGCAGGTGGGGATGCCTGAAAGGAGAGAGTACCCTTAACGTCAGTCTCGAGTCACGGTACTGTCTGGGTCGAGCTACTTCCCATGTGGTATTCAAAGAAAACCTCCCACGGAAAGAAGGGAAACTAACTCCCATGTGGCTAATCAATGCCTCGCATGTAGCGGAGTCTGGCGAACCTCCCATGTGGCTATTGGTAGCCTCTCATATATGGAGGGGAACGACGAGCCTCCCATGTGGCTATTGTAGCCTCTCATGTACGGAGGATAAGTTGAGTGTGCAGTCGAGCTTCGAATCATTGCCGTCCGTTGCCATCGATGCTGTGCCGAGAGGGTGAATAAATCGAGCTGAAAACCACCTGGATATACCTAACCTCATTTAATTGTAAAAAAAACATCTTGTGTTCCGTAAATGAATTCCGATTCACTGACAGTTCTACTCACCTATCTTATGCTGTCTAACCTTGTCCCTACTCTCCCCACCCCCACCCTTAGTCTACCCTTTACTAAAGAATTGAATTGGCCGCCACAAAAGGACCCAGCGAGTAACCCTTTTCCGACAAGAATTGAATGTCCTTAAGGTAGAAAGAAGTGAAAACTGATACTGATTTCCAAGTAGCTGCTTCTAAGATTGCCGACACCGAGAAATTCTTGAGAAATGCCGACGATGTCGCCACCCCTCTAATACTATGAGCTCTTGGGCGCTCAGAGGAGTTTGATGGTTCCGAAAGAGTCAAAGAATTTGCCGACGCTTGTTGTATCACCTCTCTTAAGAAAAAACTAATAGCATTCTTCGAGATCGAGTGTGAAGGATGTCTGGGAGAAACGAATAGCGTTCTCGGGCGGGGTAACATCTTTTCTGTGCGTAATAAATAAGCCTTCAGCGCCCTGACCGGGCATAATAGCATTTCTGAAGCGTCACCTCCGACGAAATCTTCTAAAGACGTTACTCTAAACGCTCTGGGTAAAGGATTCGATTCCGATTCCTTTTTAGCTACAAATTCCGGCAAATATGACAGAAAAATATCTTTCCCTAAGAAAGATACAGTTCTTGAGACAGCCCGAATCTCTCCTACTCTTCAGCTGTGGCCAGAGCAACTAGAAATAATACCTTTTTCGTTAACTGTCTTAATGACAGTGCTTCTAATGGCTCGTATTCTGACGACCTAAGGAGAGTCAATACCGCCGCTAAATCCCACGATGGTGCCCGAAGAGGAAGAACTGGACGTTCTATCTTAAAAGACCTTAAGAGATCGTGAAGTATTCTACTGATCGCCAATTCCGGAAGATGGAAACGGAAAGTACCACTAAGCATTGATCTGTAACCGGCAATCGTAGAGTACAATAATTTCTTTTCTTTCCTCAGAAAAAGTAGAAAATCCGCTATTTTCGCTACCGTTGGAAGTGAAATACGATGACCTTGGTTCCGGCACCAACTGCGATAAACCGCCCACTTGGCCTGATATAGTTTTCTGGATGATCTTCTCAGACAGAAAGACAGTTGGCGAGCCACTGCCTTAGAGAGTCCGGCATGACATGCTGCTCGCTGGATCGTCTCCACGCAGCTAGCTTCAGCACGCGGAGGTTCCGGTGGAAGTGATGGAAGTGCGGCTGTCTGAGAAGATCTTTCCTCTCTGGTAGGAAAACCGGAACATCTATCAGTAAATCGAGAAGGTCCAGGAACCAAGGTCTTTGAGGCCAGAAAGGGCAAATCAACGTCATCTCGGCGTTGTAGGAGTTCCTGAGTTTCATCAACACTTGTTGAATCATTCCGAATGGAGGGAATGCATATGTTTGCATGTCGTTCCAAGAGTGCAACATGGCGTCCGTCCCGAACGACATGGGATCTTCTACTGGGGAGAAGTATACTGGGAGGCGAAAGTTTAGTCTCGTAGCGAACAGGTCTATGGTTGCTGGCCATTTCTTCAATAGAAGTTGAACTTCCTCCTGCACTAGCGTCCATTCCCCCCCTAGAACCTCTTGCGATCGGCTTAGGGCGTCCGCCAAAACGTTGAGTTTTCCCGACACGAATTGAGGAACGAGAGTAGTCCTGTGGCACTCGCACCAGCGGAGAATTCTCTGGGCGACTTGATTCAAAATTTGCGATTTTGTCCCCCCCTCCTTCTTGAGGTATGACACAGCAGTTACGTTGTCGCAAAAGAGCGCTACCGTCCTGTTGCTTATCTGATCTGCGAAGCAACCTAGAGCCTCTTCTACTGCTCGTAGTTCCCTGTGGTTGATGGACTCCCTCCGATCCAGATTCGTCCAAAGGCCTCTGGCCTGACATTCCTCCAGGGTTGCTCCCCAACCCTGATCCGAGGCATCTGTGTACAGATGGAAATCTGAATGGGGGAGTCCAATCTCCACGCCCATGGTCAGATGATATTCTTCTGACCACCACCGAAGATCCTTCAGGCAAGAATCGTCCCAGACTATGAACGCGCGTTCTCTTCCCGAAAGTCCCAGCGATTCCTGAGACATGCCTGAAGAGAACGCATCCGGAGACGAGACCCTGGAATTAGGAGAGAGAGGGAGGCCATCCTGCCCAGCAAGCTCTTCCATAGGCTCACAGGTTGCGCTCTGTTGATCTGAATGTTTCTAGTTGGCTCAGAATTGCCAAAACTCGTTCCTCTGTCGGGAAAGCCCTCAAACGACGCGTCTGAATCGTTATTCCTAAATACGCGTTTTTGTCTGAGCTGGAATCAAAGAACTCTTTTCCAAGTTGATGCGTATTCCCAACTTTTGACACAAATTCAGTAAGAAGTCCTCGCCTGCAAAACTTCCTCTACTGACGAAGCCTGAACTAACCAATCGTCGAGGTATCGCCTCATCCTGAAACCCCGACGATGCATTATCTCTGAAATAGGAGACATCACTCTCGTAAAGACTTGAGGTGCTGTGGTCAGACCGAAGCAGAGGACTCTGAAATGAAATGTTCCAGTTGGACCCGAGAATCGAAGGAACTTCCGAGATTCCGGATGGACCGGAACCTAGAGATAAGCGTCCTTGAGGTCCACTGAAATCATCCAGTCATCTCTCCGGACCGACCGCAGCACCGACTGAGAAGTTTCCATATGAAACTTCGGGGAGGTGATGAACCGGTTGAGACTCGAGAGATCTATGATGGGTCTCCAAGCCTCCCGACTTTGGAGCCACAAAAATCCGACTGTAAAAGCCTGGGGAAGAAGGAGCGGGTTCTAATGCTCCCTTCTCCAAGAGGGCTCGGACTTCTGCTGCTAAAGCTATTCCCCTGATGGAGGAAGGGGAATAACTGGGAAGATGAACCGTGAGCTGGATAGCGGAGGAAGAGAACAAAAGGGACTCTGTACCCTCCTTAACACCTCCACTACCCAACTCTCCCGCGCCACACTCCTTCCAGGTTTCCCAGAATGGAGCTAGGCAACCTCCTACCGGTGCAGACGAGGGAAGTGTCTCCTATTTCCGAAAACCCTTCTTAAGGACAGAAGGTTTCGGATCTGAAGTAGAAGCTGAAGTCTTGGATGAGAAGCGGACTTTCTTAGGGGACCTGGTTGGTGATTTGGAACGCTTCCGCTTGGCTGGTGATGTCATCCTGGAACCTCTCGGTGACCTAGCGGACTGTGTTGCCACCCGAATCATGGCTTGCTGTGGCTCGACAGCTGAAGAAGAGGAAACGAAATTTACCATCGACGCTACATCTTCCTCCCTGAAAAGACTGTTGCTGAGCGCCAAAGGAGCTCTCAACAGAGCCCTTTTGTGAATATCTGGATAATGCGGAGGTAGATGGTTCAGAAAGAAATCCCTTCTTTTCTTACCGAAGAAGGTTGTACAACCGGCCGAAATGTTTGCCTGATAGGCCAGTCCCATTGACACCGAAGTGATGAGGTTGTCAAACAAAGCCGGGTCCGAGGGAGAATAACCGTCCTGTTTAAGGAACCCTATTAAACCAGATAACATCCACATCGAATGAGATAGAGCCTCCGACTGAGTACGAAAAGTGTCTTCCAAAATACCCGCTTCTCTCGCCGTGACAGAAACCAAACGATTCGAAGAAGGGACCCTAGATAGAAGAGCTTCCACTGATTCATTAAGAGGGACCCTAACACCCGCAGATGGGTTACCCGCAACCTTGTAAAAACCCTTACAAGAAGGAGGCAAGGTGGAATCCTGTCTACCCGACCCAATTAATGCCGCTAACCTACCGTCCGCCTCCCTCAATGCCTGCTCGACACGGCCAAACCAAACTAGATTCTTTGGTGCATGAGCCACCACTGGTTTCGTCGTTAAACAGTGACTCAAACATCGCCTGATTAGGTTGAAAAGGTTCTTCCGAGCCTTGACTGTGGATAAAGAGCATGAATGAAGTCCACCATCCGCTTGTACTGCGTTCGTTCGCTGAAGGAGAACAGGCTTCCGGTACCGGATCCTCTTCCTTGCAAGAGAAATCCTTATCAGAAAGATCCGACCGAGTCGAGACAGGAACAGAGACAGGCTGATCCCTAGAAAACGCTGGATCAGTTAACCCGGAACATGAAATACCTGAGTGCGCAAGACGAACACCTGAGGGATCAGTCGCAATCATGTTGCGGGCAGCCGAGAAGGGTTGCGCAAAACCCGCACTCTCCAACAACGGTGGAGCTACGTTTGAGCCAGACACACCTGGGCGAACCACGCCCACCTCAGAAAACGGAGAAGCCGCAACACTCGCCAACCCCAAACTAGTCTGAATAACAGAAGCATGCGGATGAGGAACCGCAGCAGCAGACACTCCGCTATTTGCGGAAGCAGAACAAGGTGGGAAAAAACCCTGCTGACCCGCAACCGAACCCGAACCTACAAAAACCGTCCTAACCGGAGGAACAGAGAAACCTGTTGGAAAGGTAGAGAAGGAAGGTACAGTAGGAGGGAAGAGAGAAGAAGCCACACTCGGGGTAACCACCGGAGACCCTGCCGATGACGTCATACATGTGGAGAACGTACCAGATGGGCCGGAGCTCACAGGAGTTTCGCATGGGAAACTGCGAGGTACCGAACCCGAAGCGATTGTGGATGATAGGTTACCAGCAAACCTAACTACCGGAGTGATTGTTGAGACTACCGGAGCCGAAACATTGAACACGGGAAGAGTCGCACTGCCAGATGCCGCAGCAACTAGCTCCGGAGGATGAGAAGTCATATGATTTATGGAAGATTGTCCCGAAGGCAAGTCCGTTAATGGTAGAGAGCTCGGATGAGCGAGAGAAGAAACCGAAAGTCTCCCCGAAGAATGACCCGAAACGGAAGGTTGAGAAAAAGCCATAGAAGATTTTGAAACCATAGGGGAAGAGATGTCTGTAGATACAGAAGAGGCCATAGATTTTAAGGAAAGAAAATAGACCAAATCTGTTCCCCCCTGATAATCCTGTAAAGCATCATTTGTGAATTCCGGTAGATTTTTCAAAACATGCTCAAAAATTTTGGAAAAACCAATATTAAAACAATTTCTAACCAAAGATCTGTAGCCTTTAGAGAGTCCCAACAGATCAGCATTATACTCTGCAATGTTCAGCAACTGATCTACTGAATTAGACTCTGAAAGGGACGAAGGTTTATTCCCAGGGGGAAACAGAAACTTCGAAGAAGAGGAAGGGATACTTTCCAACCTATCCAAACCAGAAGAGCTAGGAACAAAATTGAATCATCCTCTACCGATTTTGCAACCTTTTGTTGCAGAGAGCCTACTGCGGGAAAAAGAACCGCTGTTGGATCCAACAAGGGAGCCGCAACCTTAATGACACCTGACTCCGACTGCACCTTCAACCTATCTTCCTGATTCTCTACTACCGTCCTATCCCTAACTGTCTGCGTCAATCCTAAATTTGATTTTACCTTAGGACTTACGTTACCAGGGTGAAAGGGGAAATCTGCTGCTGACACTGCCTGCTCCGCGCCGGGGGGGCCGGTAGATCCTACCTTTGAGGTTTGCGGTTCTCCATGACCCCCGGTGTGGCGGAATTCACACCCACAAACAACACAACACGCAACACTCACCCTGATCTTCGGTTGCTGGAGATGGATAAGGTCCACGGTCGCCAATCACAGCACACAACCACGAAACAAAAAACTTAAACCGACCCTCCACCAACAGCGAACAAACAAAAAAAAAGAAGAGACACATGAACCATTAATGTGGTCCCAAAAAAACAGACAAACTCCCCGTTCACTTTCAAGGTTGGACCTCAACTGCCCAAGACTTCCCCAAAACCGAAAAACTCCCGACAGACCGACAGACAGACAGACAGCGCCGTAAAACGAACTCCAACAACCGAACCACTCACAACGACAATTACACTCGCTCTCTCTCTCTCTCTCTCTCTCTCTCTCTCACAAAACGTTGGGAAATGCTAAATAAAAACAAATTTCTTCATCCTCTATATTTCTCCCCCTTTTAGCATTTCCCAACCAACACCTTTCACACCTCTTTCAAATCGCCTTTACGCAACACCCACGGATGCTCACTAGCAGGTCCTCTAGATCGCGTTCATGCGGCACGCAATCATTCTCTCAGAATCATTCTCTCTTCTAGCAACATTCAAACTCACATCTTCTCCTCCATTCTCTCTCAGATTCACGCTATCTTCTTCACTATTACCACTCTCAATTTCATCCACAATCTCATCTATACCCTCTAACTCGTTCCCAAATACCTCCCCAATTCTTCAACTAACCCATCCCATTCGCTCATTGACCTTTCCAATTCTTGCAACGATTCATTCATGCTTTCAATCACTCGTATATTACTGCTACGCTCTCTTACTCTTACACTTTCGCTACCTCCAACCGTTCACTAACCCCTACACGTTCAGTCAACTCAGTTATATCAAACCCGCATATGCTATAACGTTCTATTCATACCATCCCATTCATCCGTATTACACGCTTTATCATTCATTTCCACTTTGGCACTCACACCCTATCACACAACTTACGACCATTCAGTTTACTTACGTTCTTCCTTTTCTTACGTTTTTTACCATACTCTATCAAAACAAATTGCTGATCCTCCATACACAAGCTCTCATGCATACTTGGTTCACCCACATTCGATTTCAACCATTTATACACCCCATTCTCTCTCACATATTCCGGTACATCCTTCCATCTACGCAATTGGTTGTGATGCGCTCGCATTTCTCTCACACTACCATCTACACACACTTCCCCTACAACATAACTAAGCCCACTGGGACCAACTTCCAACACCTCATACGGACCCTCAAATTTTTCACGCACTTTATTTACATTCAACCGCCTCTTTCGATTACTTCTTTCAACACTTTCTCGCTCACCTTGTAACTTTCAAACCTTTCATGCGCCTTCTTCCATACCTCCCTATCATTCTCAGATAGACCCAATCTCGGTCTCACTATCTTTTCAAAATTTAACACATATTTACACGGAGACATACCAATACCCATATGCACGGTGGCGTTGTATACCTACAACGCCGCCCAACGTTACATCCCAATCATTATCACATTCACTCATCATACGTAATATCTCTGTCAACGTTCTCACCGCTCGTTCCGCCAATCCATTCGCACTGGGCATATACGCGAGAGTACACATGTTCTATGCCCCAGTCACGCAACATTTGCTCAAACTCCCATCCAACAAATTCAGGCCCATTGTCACTCAACATTCACGTCGGCTTGCACACACACATTGGCAACATCACTTGACCCACCATTCTCGCTACAGTCTCACTCTTTTTGTTCCGAATCGCTACCGCATATGCAAACTTACTCAAATGATCTACCATTACAACCATTCCCACATGCCCTCTAGCAGTCACAGGCAACGACACACAATCAATCACAACCATCTCAAATAACTCTTTCATCTGCAATCGCAACACAGGTGGATTCGCATGCACACTCTGATACTTACCCTTCTGACAGTCCGCTGCGTAATCGCTACATCCGCACAAATTTTACTCAATCCAGGCACATACAATCTCTCTCTCATACATTCCCATAATTTATTTTTCCCCAGATGCCCAAACCTATTATGCACCAATAAACACATACCCACGGCTCGTCTTCCGAAAATACTGGCACATACACTTCCCCATCCCATATTCCTTCCTGATGCAAAAATAAACTATACCTTTACATACAACAAATCTCTTAGCACTTCGCTTATACACTTCTAACTCAGACGGCCAACTTCCTACTCTTACACCCCTAACACACACTCTCTTAACATATTTATTTTCATGCACTGATTTTGCATCTGCTTAATTTCCTCTTCACTCAACAAATCATTTTCACTCCTTGCAATATCTACCATACCTACAAAACTAGTTTTAGACACATCCCCTCCTTTAACCTTCGTTATCTCCCTGCCGCCCTTTCCTGAAATTCCCCTCCCGACATCCACACTTATATCATGCATTCTCATAAAATCAATTCTAATAAAAACATGTTGGCATATCATTCTCATCCATAACTACAAAATTATGTATTATTTCAAATCCCCCTAACTGAATTTTTAATTGTACCTCCTCCCATACTAACACACTCCCTTGTCCCAAACCATGTATCCTTACACTCGTTGATTTTCTTTTTATATCCCAATCGCACCTTTCCAATTCACTAACTACTGTACTACTCACTAACGACACTTGTGCTCCCGTGTCTACCAAAGTACAATATTTATTCTGATCCACCACTACATTCGTTACTAATTTACCTTTCGCTTCATGCATACACGCTCTCACGGCTACATTCACCTGCTTAGCTTCCTCACAACCATCCTCATCGCATTCATCTTCAACAATATCCTCAACCCTACCCTTATTCCCTCATTTTCCCACAATCACCTTTCTTAACCAGCCAGCTACAAGTATCCTTTCCACAGTGAACATTTAAAATCACATTCGTACCATTTTCATTCACCCTTCCTTTATACTCCACCGGCCTATTCCATCCAAAGAACAATCGTACTGTAATTTTAAACATTTCAGCCACTACCAACAACACTTTCACTAACTTTTCCTCCTCATCTAATTCCCTTCCTTCCTCGCGCACTCCTCCTTCCGGCATCTCATTCATCACCTTTTCACGTGAACTCGTTCATGCTTGCAGGTACTCCGTCAATCAACTCATTTGTTTCCAAATTACTCAACCCCAAAACAGACATTTCCCACACTCGATTCTCCCCTACATACTGTTGCTTTACCACAAATCCTACAGGTACTTGGTCCGGGTCCCAGTCGCCTCCTAACCCTATCATCTCGTTCAGTCCACATACGCGACATAGCATCTGCAACAATATTCTGTCTACCTTGTACATACTCTACCTTAAAACTAAACTCATTCAAATCCTCTATCGTTCTCTTTAATTCTAGCATTCACACTCTCCTTTTTAACCATATATACTAGCGGTCGATGGTCCGTCCATATCACAAAATCTACCCCATACAAAAATACTTTCAACGCTTTCACACAAAACCTTATTGCAGCCAATTCCTTTTCAATCACCGAATATTTCAACTCTGCCTTTCCAAACGCCTTGCTCACATACACAATTAATCTCAATTGTTCTCCCCATTCGCCTTCTGCATTTGTACCAAGCATCCTCCCATACTATATTTACTTGCATCCGTATACAGTTCTAGTTTATTCGCATTCTCACTATAGTCCGGAAAGCCAACGCCACGTCTCTTGCAGCCTCCTCTTTCAATCTCTCGAACGCTTCGATCATTCGCTCATCCCATTTCAATCTTACACAATTTCTCTTCCCCGTCCATTCAGTAAGTGGTTTCCGATCCCTGAACAATCTTTTATAAACTTCCTTCCAAACTCAATTAAACCAAAAATCCTTTCAACTCACGCACGGTCCGGGACGTGGAAATTCCTTTACCTTATTCAAGAACTTATCACTCTTCCTTACACCTCTTCCACTCACCATATGCCCTAGGAATTCCACCTCCCCAGCCAACCAAGCACACTTTTCAAGTTTTACTTTTATTCCTACTTCTTCCAACCTTTCTAACACTCGTTCAAGCAGTTCCATATTCTCTTCTACAGTCTCACTCTGCAATCAAAATATCATCTATAAAAACAGTTACCTTCTTGCAATCAAACCCAGCCAGAACCACATTCATTGCCCTTTGGAAGGCAGCAGGCGCATTAGCCAGTCCGAAACTTAATCTCCGGAACTGGTAGTGGCAGGAACTACTAGAAAAGGCCGTAATATGCCTGCTCCTTCCTCCAGAGGCATCTGGTAATAGCCCCTTACCAAATCTAATTTTGTAAACACTTTCATTCCATTCATCTTGTACACACAATCAGACACCACATTCATCGGGAATCGCTCTTTCACAGTTACTTCATTCACCTTCCGATAATCCACACACATTCGCAAACTTCCATCTGGCTTACGAGACTGGTACAATGGGGCTATTCCAGGCACTCGTACTCCTTTCAATCACTCCCACCCTCTCAAGCTCCTCACACTGCTCCTCTATCTCACGATTGATAGACGGAGAAAAAATGTCGGGACGCTGATATAGGGGGGTGTCGTCTTCCAGAACTATTTTAAATTCGAAGCTTGATCCCCAAAATCCTCGTCACCACGACTCAATGCCCCCTGCCTATCCCACAACATTCTCCTCAATCGTTCTCTTACGTTATCACTTACATTTTCATCTACCTTTACTCTTTCTTTCAACTCCTCATACGTCCAATCATTAGCTCCTTTCAAATCACCTGTCATCACCTGCCGTACCTTCACGCACTCTCATCATCCACATTCACCAACATACGTAATATTCCCACGCAATCTCCCTCACATATTCCTCGGACTCGCTTCTTCCTGACACTCGGCAATGACGTTATATATACCCTCGGATCTCCCATGTTCAAAACCCCATCATATACACACATTTGCCATGACTAATTTATTTATGTCTATTCCTCAACCACATACTCACACCTATCATTGTTGGCTATCCCGAGGCTATCCGGCCATGCCACTTTCACACTCACAACTTCTCCAATCTCATGTGGCACTTTTACCCTCTCTGTCGCAATTACAGGCACTCTCTTCCACAATTTTTGCTCAACCCTACCATCCTTCCCCAAATACAAATCCCCAAGCACATCCCCTTTCATACATAATTCAATTACATTCATACTAGGACGGACCACCATCCCGCATTTTTTTCAAAACTCACATCCCAATAAAATATCATATTTATCATTCGTACTCTCAATCACACAAAAATCACTTTCATCCATCACTACACCCCAATTTCTAACCGTTCACACACTCTTCCAACCACTGCTATCCCTAAATTTCCAATCCCTCTTACTTCCCCTGACAGTTCCTAATCTCACACGTATTCCTCAATTTCTCACATCCATTCTTAAATATGACATTCATAATACACCCGGTATCTACTAAGGCAATCAATCTTACTCCCTTACAACACACTTGCACACTCATGCACTCGTCAGTCTTTCCAGCAAAACCTCCCTCATGCAACAACCCCTCACGACATGCATCACACGCACCGCTTGCATCCTGGAGGATCCACCCATTTGAACCCCTTCACATTCAGTTTCCCGAATTCGCTGTCACAGTCACCCTCTTTCGTCTACATACACTTGATACATGCCCTTCCATTCCACATTCGACACACTTCGCTCTCGGTTCTGAACACATTCTGCATAATGCCCATTCTTACCACAGTTGCCACATATTACATTCACTGAAACCCCTACAACCATTAGCAATATGACCCACCTGTCCGCACCTGTAGCATTTAACCCCTATCTTTCGTACACTCCCTTACCAAATGTCCCGATTGCCCACACCAAACACGCTCCTAAAGCCCACCTACACTCATTCTTTGTATGTCCTTCCTTTCCACATCTAAAACACTTCGCTCGACTTCCACTCACCGACCTTCCCTTTGTACACTACTATCCCTAACCCGTCCAACCCGTTGTTCCCTTACAAACCCATCATTCATCCTCACTGGCACCTCCACATTACTTGCTCTTACACTCCTATCTATTACACTATCGGCCATTCTCATTGGGCCCCTCAACACTGCATCCCTAAAGCTTCCAAACTCTGGCACTCTCTCATCTACCCCAGCCCTTACACTTACACTTCTACTCTCTTTTATAACCCTGTCAAGCTCATAATCTTCTACAATTTCCAAAATTTCTCCCCAAGTCAACCTTTCATTCGTCCATCTTTTCTTCTCCTTCCGCTTCAAGTTCACAGATTCTCTAACTCCATCTGGCACTGTCCCTAACAACTTCTGTACTAACTCCTTACATTCATCTATCCCATCATCCCCAAACTTCTTCCTTGCCAACGTCTCCAGCCTACAAGCATACAGTGACAAGGTTTCCCCAGCTTTCATTCTTGCCTCATCAAATTCATTCTTCCTCTTATACTTAACACTCGCTTCATACGCCCGCTTGCTCAACTAGTCTAGCTTTCACCTTGTCATACTCAACATCTCCCACACTCATAATAACCCTATACATATCAAGCAAAAACCCAGTCAAATATTCTCCTAATTCTTGTGCCCACACTCTCTTACTTTCCCCATACTTATCCTGACAAAACCTTTCATACTCCCTACAGAAATCATGCACATCCCTACTTCCATACTCATTATACCTTTCACACCGGGTACCTCCCTCACATACATAGCCTTTTCACTTCTTTCTCACTTTCACTCTCACTTTCGCTACTTTCACTCTGTCCTTTCATACTCCTCTTCCGAATACAAAGAGTCCACTTCCGCACTTACATTCATCTTACTCATTACACTCTTCTTCCCCCTCTTTTTATCCACTTTTATCCACTCACCTCCATCCACCTCACTATCACTACTGCCTTCACCCTCTCCCTTCTTTCCTGCCTTTCCCACTTCCTTACCCTTCTTACCAATTTCATTTCCCTTTCCCTTCTTCCCTTTTTCCTCCCCTGACTTATCCTTACTTTCCCTCCGTTCCTTCCCTTGCTTTTCATTCCCCTTTTCCTTACCCTGCCTTTCATTCTCTCGTTTCTTACTTCCTATTTCCACATCACTTTCATCACTCACGCTTCCATTCACTTCTTCCTCCTTTTCTTTCTCTCTTGCCCCTTCACACGTTCCAGAGGACCTGCCTCCAACAGCCCCTTCTCCAAAACCACCCTTGAACCTACCTTTCATCATTTCTTCCACACTTTTCATCATTCCCTCCAACTTTTTATCCACCCTCTCTTCCATTCTCTCTTCTGACTCTTTCATCTCCCCTTTCATTTCTTCTTTCGCACTTCTTAGCATTCCCCCCATCTCCTCCAACTGACTCCTCAATCTCTCATTCTCACCCCTCAACCACGTATTCTCCTCTCTCAACCTCACCAGTTCCTCTTCCATCCTTCTCTTCAGTCACACTACCAGCCACCAATCTCAACTGCAGCTGCAATACCAGCCGCCCACGTTGGGCGCCAAATGTTATGTGTGAATTCACACCCACAAACAACACAACACGCAACACTCACCCTGATCTTCGGTTGCTGGAGATGGATAAGGTCCACGGTCGCCAATCACAGCACACAACCACAAAAACAAAAACTTAAACCGACCCTCCACCAACAACGAACAAACAAAAAAAAAGAAGAGACACATGAACCATTAATGTGGTCCCAAAAAACAGACGAACTCCCGTTCACTTTCAAGGTTGGACCTCAACTGCCCAAGACTTCCCCAAAACCGAAAAACTCCCGACAGACCGACAGACAGACAGACAGCGCCAGAAACGAACTCCAACAACCGAACCACTCACAACGACAATTACGTTACTCTCGCTCTCTCTCTCTCTCTCTCTCTCTCTCTCTCTCTCTCTCTCTCTCTCTCTCTCTCTCTCTCTCACAAAAACATTGGGAAATGCTAAATAAAAACAAATTTCTTCATCCCTCTATACCGGCACCCGTTAGGGCTGGTTCTGGAACAGGCAGGGGAGCTGAAAAAGAGCGATTAGGTTCTGTGTCCCTATTACCTTTATCCTGATCTTTTATCTCTGTTAGTTTTGACATGAAACTTGAAAACAAACTAGACATGCTGGCTGACAATTTGTCTTCTAATTTCCTAAATAATTCTGACTCTAAAGCCTCTTTGTCAAAACCCTGAGTCTCTACCACTGAATCCTTACGTTTACTCTTAGAAGCTAATGATTCCTATACTTGAGATAATCTTCCATCTGTGCTGTCGACCAAGACCTACACCATAATCACATCGCAATGTGACTTTACATTGTACCTTCCTGCAATTTATGCACAACGAATGTCTGTCGTTTTTAAGGGTACTCATCCTTTTCTTGCAGGCGGTGAACGAATGATGGGCTGCAGTTTCTCCAGCGGTAGCGATCTCCGTCGTCACGGCAGAAGCAGATGTGGAAGCCGAGGTGTTGTCCAAAGGTGGTGTCTTATCCATTTTATCCATTTCAAAAAACCAAAGCCAGGCCAAGTCAAAACGGGAGAGGTAAAAAAAAATCCAGAGAAAAGAACAATCCAGGAGAGAAGGGGGCGATCAAAACCAGTCCAAGTCGTTATCCAATCCAAAAAACGAAAATATGGGGGTCGGGCTTATAACCAAAAATTCGCCTGATGTAGGACAAGTCCTAGCAGCACGGCGAACAAAAAGCAATTGAGGACCTCGGCCATACACAGCCGGGACTTGCAGCAGTGTTGCCAACGGTACGCTAGGTAACTCATTTGACAAGATTTTCCTGTAAGCATTGGTAACGCTGACAGTTAATTACCCACTTAGTGGGTAATGAGTTGGGGATATAGTTCGGGCTGGTAGGTAACCAGGCCTAATTCAGGTGTTCAGGGAGTGTATTGCAATATAGTATATTTACAATATATACTTAACATATAAAATATGACAAATCTTTAATAAATATACTAAATTATATCTCATTAAAAAGATCAGATTCTCTCAGATAACCCATAAGGTTATCTACCTCAACACCATCATTTAAAATTTCTAAAATAGTCTTCCCGGCTAATAAGTACTTTGCCCTAAGGGGATTATATCTAGAACAGTGCACCAGCATGTGCTCAACGAACAGCTAATCACCACAGTGTGCACAAACTGGGGCACTGGCTCCCTTAAAATATAACTATGGGTGAAGCGGGTATGGCCATTCCTAAGCCGTGTTAGGATGATCTCAAATCCTCTGTTATGATTAAAACCCAAACTCCAAAAATCAATACTTTTTCTAATATTTCTGTACTTCCTCTTTGTGGATAAAATGGAGGAAGTCCACCTCTGCTGCCATTTCTTATGAATTTATCCTCTAATAACTGGATGCATATCCAAATGTGGCACCTTATTAGTTAAGAAATCACATCTTGCAGCATCCTTTGCGTTACTATCAGCCAGTTTGTTCCCTTCTATACCAGTGTACCAAGGAATCCAACAAAACTTAACTGATTTGTGGCAGACAGAAAGATAAAAAAAAGCCATTCCTGAGCCTTTTGAACTAAGGGATGGGTATGGTTAAACTTCTTTAGGGCTTCTAAAACACTCCTTGAGTCACTATATATTACTGTGGATTTAGATTTCTTATCAGATGCAAGATTTAAAGCATCAACTATGGCTGTTGCTTCACTGGTGAATATGGATGAGGAGTCTGGTAACTTTTTTATAAACAATTCCCCCTCGCACACCACTGCACATCCCACTCCATCCTGTAATTATTTGGTAAGTCACTTGTATAAAAATAAATTTCAGGATACTGTATTTCTTTATTTTACATATCTTCATGATTTACAAGATGAACAATTCAATCTATGGCACACTTTTCTGATAGCACTTACTGTGTCTCTTTTTCCACAGACTTTCCTTCCTACTGGGTCTTCCTCCGAGTCCTTGAAGAGCAACTTCTGTACAGGGAAATAAGTTTTATGGAATTATAACATTACACATAAAAAAAAGCCTTTCGCACATGAAATCACAATTTTTGAAAGTAAATTGTATTTTTCCTAACTATACAAACCTGAAGTCCTTTACATTAGGAATTATTTACGATGAAGTTGGACATGGCTGTTAAACTCTTGAAGAAGGTGGTTAGGCAGTAACTACCGCCAGGTGGGCAAAAATACCCACCTGCCCGGATGTAAACATTCCAGTTTGCCTTTTGGCCCAGGTTCAGATTGAGGGGTTGCATGAGGCAGTCATAAAAATGTAATGTAAAGGACCTCAGTTTTGTAGTTAGGAAAAATACAATTTACTTTTAAAAATTGTGATTTGTTCCCACACAATATACAAAACATCGGTCCTTTACATTAGGAAGACTCACTGGTTGGAGGGAGGATTCTATGTGAATATCTTGAACTGACTGGAGTTCTGCACACCTGGGCTACTCCTCTTGGTCGAAAGAGCGAGGAGGAGTACCGTGCCTCTGACATATAGATCAGAGTGTAGAAACTGCAAGATCAAATGTCAGACACCGGACCTTTTTGCATGAGTGATGAAACGTAACTCATACGATAGACACACGAGAGTAGACACACGATGAGAGGAAAATATGCAAGCATATTCAAAGGTTCCTTCAATCAAGTGTTAGCCTAACTCTTTCCTCATACTTTGAAGAGGAAAGGGTGGAGGACTGGAAGCAGACCTCCTTCATTCTCCACCATGGGGAAGCTTCTACAAGATGACATGATACCAAGACGATTAGCTCTAACCAGGCTGGCATTTCCCAAATCGCGAGCACGGGACAGGAAGCGGGATGGAAGCTTGATGAAAAGAATTGCAGAGACCCAAGGGAAATAGATACTTCTCCCGAAGGAATTCATTCCCAGGTCTCGGCAATGTTGCTGCCACATCCAGAGACAAGGCAAGTGTCATTTCATCCAGGTATCTGCAGGAGAACTTCTACCTGGTCGATAATTCTTCCTCTCTTCCCTTCTGCCCTCCTTCCTCATGGAAAAGAGGATGGAAAGAAACACAGTTACGCACACTTTCCCAGAGGGGAAGAAGAAGGCTGTGTGTTTCCGCAATCTTCTTCCGAAGCCTGGGACTTCTTAGGAGTCAAGGAGGCTGGCCTGAACATAAGGTCGTGCCGAGACGACTAAGACCCAAAGGTCTTGGCCACTGTCCAAAGGACAAGGCAGTGTCCTAGTACTAACCTTGATTTCCGCGTATCTGGCAAATCTCTGAAAGAGAAAGGCAGAGCCAAGTAAAGGTTCGTTCCTAAGGGTCGAGCCAACTCGGGACTTACGAAATTGCAGATCCGAATTAGGACACAGTCCTTCTTCTTAGCACCAGAATTGCCAACAGATTGCCACCTGGTGTAGGAAGACCCACCCCTGGACAGGACCAGTCTCCAGAAGGCAGGGTTCTCTCCAGGAGTAGTTGTATCCGAGGAGAGAAAGCCTAAAAGTGAAGGATCGTGGATCCATCAGGAGACTGTCTGGAGGAAACCAAGAGGTGTCCTCTAAGATTGTCACTTCTCGTTGCAGAAGAGAATATCCCTCACAGCAAGGAGAAGCAGAGAGAGAACCCAGTCCAGATGAAGCAGAGTCAGAACAACCTGCAGTCAGCAAGACCCCTTCAAGGCAAGAAGAATTCGTACTCTGTCAAGGCAGGGGAGGAGTTTGGTGTCTCAACCTGAATGAACTCCTTGTCCGAAGAAAAGTATTCATCTAGTTGAGAATGCTCTCGCAAGCAAGGACTGCAGCTGCCCCTGAAACTCTCAGCCCCTTCAGAAACTACAAGGGTTGCGAATGATGAAGGTTATTAATTGGGGGAGACGCAGTCCTGTCCCAAGGATCCTCACGCTGACGAATCGGCGCTAAGTTCTCCAAGAAATGAGGGCAATCACAACTTGAAGAAGAAGACCCTCACTGCTTCTGAAGTGTGAAACTCCTGTACATCTCTCCCTGGAGGGAGACCTTGACAGATCCCAAGAAACCCTCCTCGGCTACCTGGTTGTACTACGAGATAATCAGGGGACTGACACCGAAAGCACACCAGGCAGACGAACTCCGAAGAAGACAAATTCATTGGAGCTCTCTCTGTGTCCGTCTCCCGCCTCTCGGAACAACCAGGAGGAAAAGAGAACAGCTGAGGAGAAAGAGTACCCCTGCCTGTCCTGCCAAGTAGACCAGCAGGAGAGGTGGACTGTGAGTGATAATCAATCGAAGGAGATGATTGCTACACGGGGGAAGAAGAGCACTTGTGCCGTGGCAAAGTGCTCTCCTGGGAAGAGCAGAAAGTTCACTCAAACAGTGCCAAAAACCCAATGTGAAAAAAACAAGCTGGGCCGAGCCGATCACGCGAACACGATCCAGACTGGGTGGTACGCAGTGGACTGAGGGGCAAGCAGGGTGAGCTGAGCCAAGCCGAGCTAAGCCAAGCCAGTCTCGCGAACGCAACCAGGGGCTGGGCAGGGCAAGCAAGCCGAGCGAGCTGAGCCGATCGTGCCAATGCAGTCGGAACTGGACAGGGTGAAACTCGTCTGCCATGAACTACCACTAATTTCCCGAACTCTAAATTCCTCAGAGGCCAAGGCCCCTTGAGAAGAAGGTTTGAAGCGGGAATTCTGTATCTGCTATCCTGCATGCTCGAACCCTAAGGCTCAAGACACGAGGGTGAAACCCGGCCAAGCAACCAAAGCAGTTGGCAGGCAGTATCAAGACACCTGGGCATCTCAGCACCAAGAGACCCAAGTCTCCGCACTTTCTCTCATCCTGTGCCTCTCGCCAGGAGAGTGCTCGTGAGTCATAGAATTCAAGCAACCTACGAGACTCCCAAAAATCAGGAGCGGCTGCTTTCGGTTTCCTAAAAAATTGAAAAGAGCCAGGAACAGAACCAGTCTTAGGCGCAGACTTATATGACTGGCAACGAGGGCACGGCCTCTGGAGGCCCCTGAAACGCAAGACCCCACAGGAGAATGCAAATCGGTTCCCGCCGCAGGGCGGGAAGGGGCAACAAAAGAAAATTGCCTCTCAGAAGAGAGGCAGTCCCTTAGAAGTCCCGCAGGACTCCCAAAGGGAACCTCTTCCCTGCTTCTTTTGGTGTTCGAACCAATAGTATCAAGACACCAGGCTAAGAACCCGGCCGAGCACTGGTAAGCACTCGGGGAGCACTTGCAGTGCTGGCAGGAAGAGCTGAGAAACCTCGGTGCCTTGGCCCTTTCTCTTGCTCTGATCCTAAACTGGGCCGGGGAGAATAATCTCCAGACCAGATCGCGATACTCGATACTCCACAGAATCTTGAGCACTTGGAGCGGCTCATGAACAAGCGCCCAAAGCAGCACCCGTCTTAGAGGCAGAACCTCTAGGACTGTGAACGGGAGTGCAAACCGAGGTCTGCGCGCCCGCGGCTCCCGAAACACAAAACCCAAGGGTATGCGAATTGGTTCCCAAACCCAAAGGTTGGGAAGAGCCAACGAGAGACCCACTGCCTCCTCAGAAGGAGGCAGTCCCTCAACACCCAAAGAACTTCAAAAGGGAAGAAGCAGCCTTCCTCTCCTTCGGCCAAGGGAGGTCTATCCAGTTTCCCGGGACCCCCTTGAACCTCAGAAGAGGAAGGGAAGAGGCAGCAGAAGACGAAATCAAAGATAAGTTGAAGAAGACGGTGGCTACCTTCACAGGGCGGCTTCCTTGACCTTCACTCCGACATCTTCTACAGGATGGTGGACACGAAACATCATAACTTTCAGGGCAGCTAGGCAGGATCACAACAGAAGCAGCCCAGGACATGACCACCCGGAGAAACAGCAGGCGTGATCAGGACAGCTGATGCAGGAGCTACGGAAGCGGTTCGGAAGGCAGGAGATACAGCAAGGCCAGGAACGTCACATGAACGTCACCAGCAGCAACAGGAGCGATCAGGACAGCTGCTGCAGGAGACCAAGAGGAGCCACCCAGAGACTTTTTCGCCGAGTCAAGAGGAGCAATAACACAGGAAGCACAGCACGAGCAGATGGACCACAGATACGCCAGAGGCAGTGCCACAACATACATGAAGGCCAGCAATGACAGTGATCGATCCACATCGGTGGGAATAGAGTCAGAACGATCCTGGCGTGGAACAATGCCATTCCAACCAGGTACTCTAGTCGATCCTGAAGCAAACACTGTATGAATGTCGGGACTCCTTCAGGCAAAGATATCCCAACTGAGATATCCAACCAACTACTGCTGCGCCTACGATGCTCACTGTCAACCTGAAAGAAAAAGCAAAGATGATTAGTAGAGGGAGACTCCTCTCGCTCCGAGGGGAACTGCCTTACGAAGTGAGAGGAGGCCTCTGAGAAGAGGTCACCCGACCGCCCATGCCCCTCCCCTCCATACGGTCTTTGCCTGACGAGCGAGTGAAGAGGACAAAGGAGAGAGATCTCTCCTGAAGGAGAGATAGAAGAAGAACCTACAGGGAGAGAGAAGCAAGGAGGGGAAGCCACCAAGGGCACCGTGGAAGTGAACTTACCGATGATGCCTGCAACCTCTCCCAACCCCCCCACAACTCTTCCACAGCACAAGCAGCAAAAAACAACACTCAGTATGAGTAGAAAGGGATCAGTCATGCCCTTGTGCATGGAGGGTATGAGCCCAAAAAGGGGAGCGAACTTGTTATGTCCCAATCAATGAAGGGGAATGAAGTTATTACGTCCCAATCTAATATATCCGAACGTACAGGGGAACGCTTTCTGTATCTAATTAACGGGCTACTGGAAGAGAAGCGTTACCACACAGTTACACCCTCTAAATGCGCCCTTGACCATCAAACCCAAAACACAGACGCAGGGGAATGACGGCCTATGCAAGGCTATCACAAATCGTAGATTTGTATATTAACAAATATCAAACATGCAATATATACACAAATTACAAAAAGATCCCACCAGGATAAATAAAGAGCTCAATGACAGTCAGGGAAAGAGATCCGAAAACACGTCTGCAACACATGACGGACGAAAGCAAACTGGAATCTTTACATCTGAGCAGGCAGGTATTCCTGCCTACCTGGTGATAGTTACTGCCTAACCACCTTGTTCAAGAGTTTAACAGCCATGTCCAGCTTCGTTGTACGTAATTCCTAATGTAAAGGACCGATGGTTTGTACTGTATATCGTGTTGGAACAAATGAAGTTTTGTGAGTACTATTGGACTGCCTCATGTTACAATTTTCTTAACTAAAAACTAAAAACTTAAAGGTGGAAAAAACTGCTAAAAAATACACAGCTATAAAATAATGCTTCAAAATATTCATGAGAAAGACACTATTGTATTCATGAAAACTGAATAACAAGAATAAATGTAAAAGCTTTTACAATATGCAGTTGTTGAAACCTAAATGGGTCTTTCTTAGTTTTGCTCTATGTTGACAATGTTAGCATTCCATAATCTAATATACACACACTATTAATATAACAGCATTACTAGAACTATCTAAAACATCCCAAATACATGTGGTAAGAATTACCATCTTCTCCAGCCACCTGGGTCTCTGCCATGACTCAGCTATTTTTTTACTTGAATCCAGATACTGTATACCAATCTAAGCAAACTGAAAGAAAAACAATAACAGATTTAAGCAAAATAGAAAAACAGCCTTATTATGGTGTAAAAATTACTCAGATAAAAAGCTGTAAAATATATTTAAGATATACATATACCATAACAAAAAAACAGGTTTTGACATAGAAAAACCTATTTTCAGTAGTAGCTGTTGAGTCCTTAAGGAGTTACCCTTCCACTGTCTACCAGAACTCCATGGGTGACCAAACTAACGTCAAAGAATTCTCTTATAGCTGGTCTCGTGGCCGAGTAT
The DNA here is from genome assembly GCF_040412425.1 of Macrobrachium rosenbergii. Classification (NCBI taxonomy): domain Eukaryota; kingdom Metazoa; phylum Arthropoda; class Malacostraca; order Decapoda; family Palaemonidae; genus Macrobrachium; species Macrobrachium rosenbergii. Next base: position 9,446,249 of record NC_089763.1, on the reverse strand, counting down.
TGTGTTGTAGTGATAATCACTTTTACACTTGATGGAGTATATAATGGACTCAAAGATAAGGGGGGCACTTTCCCAAATCCTTACAGCGAGGTTGTATACCCAGGTTTTTCCATCATAAAAACCTGCTTAGAAGAATAAGTGATTAATCTGCATGTGCAGTCTGCCACAGTGTCAACAACAGACCCATTGCAGAGACCAAGAAGCTTTACTTTCTGTTGGTCAATGCAGGATGATCCCTTGCCCAAATCCCATGCCTTTTCATCAGGGAAGTAGGAGGGTTTTGAGGACTCAATAACAACTACCAAAAATATGTTTTTCATAAGTCAAACCTGTTTTTTGATAGAGTAGTCACTTGTTTCGTCCTCAAGGAGCTCTATATAGAAATTGACAGGTGATGAAAAGGACTTAACCCTTAAACGCCTATTGGACGTATCATACGTCGACTAAAATTGTTTGTTGGGTGCTGAGTGGACGTACCGTACGTCGACTACAAAAAATTTCAACCTTCGGTCAACTTTGACTCGACCGAAATGGTCGAAAAATGCAATTGTAAGCTAAAACTCTTACATTCTAGTAATATTCAAGCATGTACCTTCATTTTGCAACAAATTGGAAGTCTCTAGCACATTATTTCGATTTATGGTGAATTTTTGAAAAAAACTTTTTTCTTACTCACGGGCGGTAACTCGGCCGAAAATTTCATAAATTCTTTCGTCATTTTGTCGTAATTTTTGCACTGTTCTATATTAGCCGTTACATAAAGTTTTATATATGAAAATGTGCGCAATTTCATGTACAATACAGCAAAATACAACCCATGGTTGTAGCTTTTATCAGTTTGGAAATATTTTCATATAAACCACGATAACTGCCAAAATTTCAACCTTTGGTCAACTTTGACTCGACCGAAATGGTCAAAAAACGCAATTGTAAGCTAAAACTCTTACATTCTAGTAATATTCAATCATTTACCTTCATTTTGCAACCAATTGGAAGTCTCTAGCACAATATTTCGATTTATGGTGAATTTTTGAAAAAACTTTTTCCTTACGTCCGCGCCAGAAATTCCTTCATCACGTTGTAATGTTTACACTGTTTTATATTAATCGTTACATAAAGTTTTATATATGGAAATGTGTGCAATTTCATGTAGCATACAACCGAAAATAACTCATGGTTGTAGCTTTTATCAGTTTGGAAATATTTTCATATAAATCACGATAACTGCCAAAATTTCAAGCTTTGGTCAAATTTAACTCGACCGAAATGGTAAAAAAACGCAATTATAAGCTAAAACTCTTACATTCTAGTAATATTCAATCATGTACCTTCATTTTGCAACAAACTGGAAGTCTCTAGCACAATATTTCGATTTATGGTGAATTTCTGAAAAAAAAAGTTTTCCTTACGTCTGCGCGCGGTAACTCGGCCGAACATCTCAGAAATTCTTTCGTCATGTTGTCGTAATGTTTGCATTGTTTTACATTAGTCGTTACATAAACTTTTATATATGAAAATGTGCGCAATTTCATGTAGAATACAACAGGAAATAGCTCATGGTTGTAGCTTTTATCAGTTTTGAAATATTTTCACATAAATCACGATAACTGCCAAAATTTCAACCTTCGGTCAACTTTAACTCGACCGAAATGGTAAAAAAACGCAATTGTAAGTTCAACTCTTACATTCTAGTAATATTCAATCGTTTAACTTCATTTTGCAAATAAATTGGAAGTCTCTAGCACAATATTTCGATTTATGGTGAATTTTTAAAAAAACATTTTCCTTACGTCTGCGCGGTAACTCGGCCGAACATCTCAGAAATTCTTTCGTCTCGTTGTCGTAATATTTGCACCGTTTTATATTAGTCGTTACATAAAGTTTTATATATGAAAATGTGCGCAAGTTTATGTACAATACAACAAAAAATAATTCATGGTTGTAGCTTTTATCAATTTTGAAATATTTTCATATAAATCAAGATAAATAGAAAAAATTCGACTTTCGGTCAACTTTAACTTGACCGAAATGGTCGAAAACTGCAATTGTAAGCTAAAACACTTACAGTCTAGTAATATTCAATCAATTAGCTTCATTTCTCAACAAACTGGAAGTCTCTAGCACAATATTTCGATTTATGGTGAATTTTTTAAAAAAACATTTTCTTACGTCCGCGCGTTACGCATTCATGCATCATTTTGTGATAATATTTTCTCTGTGTTGCTTTGATCGTTTTAAAATTTTTTATATACCAAAATCATCGCAATTTAGTGTACAATACAACTAAACAAAAATTAACTCATTAGCTTTAACCGTTTTGCTTACAGCGTGATTTGTATACAATTATATACGATTTTTTTTTTTTGCTGTCATATATTCCAATATTTATATATGATAATATTTTTTTTCATTTCTGATGGTTGCATACTAAACTTCAGGCAATGACAAAAAAAATGAGCCAAAAATGAACTCTTAATCTTAAAAACTAAGAGTCCTGTGATTTTTTGAAAAAAACTTTTTTTCCGCTTCGGCGCTAACTCACCGAACGCCGCTGGCATACGGGAGACGTTTTTGTAAATAGGGCTTCGGCGTTAAAGGGTTAAGCTCTCAGTTTTTAATCCCACCACCCCAAAAGGAAAAACATTTCTGGTCCAAGGTCAAGCAACAAATTTCAAGCCCCATTCTTTATTCCAAATACTCTACAGGTTTTGGTACCAAAGAACGAGAAACTATACACGAACTTATGTTTTAGGGTGTAATTCTACAGTGGCTTACCTAAGCATGCTGGGTTTGGCTGCAGTACTGTTGCCCTTCTCCCAGCGACAGAATACTCACCTTCAATAAAAATAGTATTTTTATAATAAAATAAGGTTTCACACATAATTACCAAACAATTACATAGCTATACGCTTCTTAACCTTACGGCAGTCGAAATCCCAAATTTCTCGGTGCTAGCGGCACTGCTGACGTGTAGGTGGTACAACCCCGCCCACTTTCGGGGATCCCAGGTACTACTGAGCTTTGCTTGGCAATTTGTTGAGCCGCCCCGTCCAACTGTGGGGAGGAGGGAGGGCTTTAATCATGTAATTGTTCAGTAAGTATGTGTGAAACCTTACTTTATCATAAAAATACCATTTTCACACATGAAACTTACCGAACAATTACATAGCTGAATCCACATTACCCGGCTGGTGGGCATATGGACTTTTAATGCAAATAAGAAAAAACTCGCATTGCAAGAATGTTGTAGTACCTTACCTCGTGAGAGAGCAGCTGCAGGAGAATACTGCCTCTGGTCGGCGCTCTCATCACTTGTAGGGAACGTGGCAGTAGTGGCCAGGATCGTTCCTACTACTAGTGGGTATTCTGCAACCATGGAGGTTCACCGATGGTTGATCAGAATGAAATAATGTTCGCCCTTGCCCTGGGCTATAACCAGATTAAAATAACAATCAAAGACCATCACCTACACATAACCATAAAAAATTAACCAAACCCTACCATAAAAACTGGAGGGTACTCCTGGTACCGTGTACCCCCAGGCTTCCCAAAACTCGACCACCTTCTAATCAAGACAAAGAGATAGTCAAAGGAAGGGGAATTGGACCAAATCCCCTATGCTTGAATTTTTCCCAACACCATGCCCATCACCAACAAAGGTCCTAAACGACAACAATTATCAAACGTTGCTTCCACATCCTTCACGTAATGGAGAGCAAAAACCGATCTCGACCTCCCGAACATAGCTTGCAAAATAGATGCTAGCGACGTATTATGTCTAAAAGCCATGGAAGTCGCTACTGCCCTAACCTCGTGGCCTTTAACTTTACACACCTGTAGAGTCTGATCTCTTACTGACGTGTGTGCTTCCTGAATCAGGCTCCTTAAAAAGAACGAAATTGCGTTCTTAGACATAGGACAGCTCGGATCTTTAACTGAACACCACAATCGGTTCGAACTTCCTCTCAAAGCTTCTGTTTTATGAAGATAAAATTTCAGTGCTCTCACCGGACACAAAGAACGTTCTTCGTCCTCTTCTCCTACTACTCCTGACAAGCTTCGAATGGAGAATAAACGAGGCCATGGTCTCGAAGGATCTTCATTCTTCGCTAAAAAATCCTGAGTATAGGCACACACAGCTTCGTCTTGTGTGAATCCTATCTCTTTACTCATTGCTTGCAGCTCGCTGATTCTACCAGCTGAAGCTGAGGCGACTAAGAATAACGTCTTCTTAGTAAGATCCTTCAAAGAAGCCGAATTAAGAGGTTCAAAATTTGCTTTAGAGAGCCAGGACAATACTACGTCTAAATTCCAGTCCACTAAACCTGGTCTCCTTGTCCTAGAGGACTCAAAAGATTTAATCAAGTCGCTGATGTCCGAATTATTAGATATATCTAAGCTTTTATGTTTAAAAACTGACGCCAACATTGATCTATATCCTTTTATTGTCGAAGTCGATAACTTCCTAACGTCTCTCAGATATATTAGGAAGTTTGCTATCTCTTGAATAGAGGTTTTAGAAGAAGTTGTGTGACTTTCTCTGCACCAATTTCTAAAAACTCCCCATTTTGACTGATAGAGTTTGCCTGAAGAGACTCTTCTACAGTTAGCAATAGCCTCTGCCGCTCTTCTTGAAAAACCTTTCGCTCTGACCAGGTCCCAGACAGTCTGAATCCTGTCAGAGGGAGATACGACAACCCTTGGTGATTTCTGTCGAAATGGGGCTGTTTGAGTAGCGATGGAATTTGTGGCAGAAGCCTGGGGAAGTCTACTAACATCCTCAAGAGATCCGGGAACCACTCCTTTCTGGGCCAAAAAGGAGCTATTAGTGTCATCGTAACATTCTGGTGACTCTGAAACTTGTTTAATACCTCTCTGATCATCGCAAATGGTGGAAATGCGTAAACATTCAGACCTGACCAGTCGAGAAGCATTGCATCCGTTTTCCAGGCTAACGGGTCCGGAACCGGAGAACAGAAAAGAGGAAGCCTGTTGTTCCTGGACGATGCAAAGAGGTCTATCGTTGGTTGTCCCCGCAACCGCCATAGATCCTGACAAACTCTGATATCCAATGTCCACTCCGTCGGAAGAACCTGACGCGCACGACTGAGTTCGTCTGCTAAAACGTTGAGCTTCCCTTGCACGTACCTGGGGAAGAGGATCACTTTGTGCGAATTCGCCCACAGAAGAAGATGCTCCGTCATTCTGTACAGGGAGAACGAATGTGTCCCTCCCTGTTTCCTTATGTATGACAGCGCTGTGGTGTTGTCCGAGAACACCATCAACTTTCTTCCCTTCGACTAGAGGGTGAAACTTTGAAGCCCAAGAAAAATTGCTTTCAGCTCCTTTATGTTGATATGAAGACCTCTCTCCTGTTCCGTCCATATGCCTGATGTCTTCTCTTTCCCCAACAGGGCTCCCCATCCCGAGTCCGATGCCATGTCATAAAATTCTAGCTCTGGGTTCGCTCTTTCGAGGGACAAACCCTCGTGAGCTCTTTCCTCCGACAACCACCAACGAAGATCCTCCTTGATTTCCTCGGAGATCGAAATAACAGTCGAATCCGGTTGAATTCTCCGGTCCCAACTGGACTTTAGGTAGAAATGTAGCGTCCTCATGTGAAGACGACCAAGTGTAATAAAGGTCTCCACCGGCGAGAGTCCCCAGCAGGCTCATCCACTCCAGAGCCGTGCAGGACAAGCGGTTTAACAGTTTCCGCCTCCACAGTCGCAAGGAGAGACTCTATTCTCCTCGGGAGAGAAAAACCCAAAAAGTTTGTGAGTCCAGAATCACCCCCAAATATGGAATCCTCTGACTCGGTACTAACTATGACTTCTCTAAATTCATTACTAATCCCAGTTGCTGTGTTAATATTAGTGTCCGATTTAAATCCCTCACACACTGGAGACTGGAGTCGGACCTTAGAAGCCAGTGAGTTCCAGATAAAAGCAATGTTGATTCCCATCAAATGTAACCATCGACTTACCGGGGCCAGGACTCGAGTAAATACTTGAGGGCTGTCAAAGTCCGAAACAGAGCGCTCTGAACTGATAAACTCTGCTGTTGAAAACGAACCGTAGATATTTCCTGGAGCTCCGATGAATAGGTACATGGAAATATGCATCTTTCATGTCCAGCGACACCATCCAGTCTCCTGGTGAAGAGCTGACATGACCGACCGGTTGGTTTCCATACGAAACTTTGTCTTCAGAACAAAGATATTGAGTGCGCTCACATCCAGGACAGGCCTCCAGCCCCCCGATGACTTGGGGACTACGAACAGCCTGTTGTAAAAGCCCGGTGAGATGTCTTCCACTATTTCTATGGCCTTCTTGGAAATCAGGGCTTCTACTTCCTTGGCAAGAGCCAAAGCTCTTTCTGATCCCTGCGAGTATGCTGTCAAGGCGATGGGAATACTCGACAGCGGTGGATCTTGCACAAACAGGATCACATAACCTTCTCTTAAAACCGTGATCAACCACTGTTCTGCCCCTCTTCGACTCCATTCCCGCCAAAACAGGCGGAGTCTTGCTCCTACAGGTGTGTGAGGCTAAAATTCCCTACTTGTCCGACTGTCTCGAGGGTGGTTTCTTACTGGCTGTGGCTTGTGGACGTAAATTAGTCCTTGGTCTGGGTTGCCATCTAGTCTTTCGCCCCCGAAAAGGGTGCTTCTGAAGAGGTGACCCTTTAGCTCCTGTAGGTGTTGTCTCCTTGGGGCGTCGCGTCGACAAACGAGTCAGTAAGTCACTGGTAGACTTTTTCTCCAGATCGAAGAGAACTTGCTGAATAACCTGTTCAGGGAATAAATGCGACTTACATAAAGGCACAAACATGAGAGCAGACTTCTGGTTAGAAGTGACTCCCTAGGAGGTGAAAGAGCACCAAAGTTCTCTCTTTTTAAGGACGCCCAGAGTAAAAAGAGATGCAAGTTCCCCTGAGCCATCCCTGACTGCCTTGTCAGCACACGATAATACATCAAGCCAGTTTGTCGCCAAGCTATCCTCCAGAGATTGACAATCCTCTATTTTCCTTGCTAATGCAGCAATAGTCCAATCTAAGAAAATAACAATTTTTAAAGTAAATTGTATTTTTCCTAACTATACAAACCCGAGGTCCTTTACATTAGGAGATACTTTCAGGCGTAGGCTGGAAACGGCCGTTAAACTCTTGAACAAGGTGGTTAGGCAGTAACTACCTCCAGGTAGGCGGGGATACCCGCCTGCCCGGATGTAAACATTCCAGTTTGCCTTTCGGCCCAGGTACAGATTGAGGGGTGGCATGAGGTGGGCATAATTGTAAAGGACATCGGGTTTGTATAGTTAGGAAAAATACAATTTACTTTAAAAATTGTTATTTGTTCCGACACAATATACAAACCCTCGGTCCTTTACATTAGGAGACTCACTTATTGGAGGGAGGAATCTGAGAAAGTCTCTCTGAACTGACTGGAGTTCACCACCTTGTCTTCCCTTCCTGGTCGTGAGAGCGTGGAAGGAAAACTGCCTCTGACAAAAGATCGGGTTGTAAGAAACGCAGGATCAGTTGTCAGACTTCTGGGTCCCTTCGCATGAAAGAGGAAACGTCAGTTCATGCAAAGTAGGCTGGGAAGAATTTGACGTCGGATGACAATAAGGCAAATACAAGCATTGGGTTGTCTCATAGTCATGGTCTCCTTCCTCCTTGCAAAGAGGAAGGAGTGGGGTTGCTTCTATTAACCTGAACGGAAATAGAACGGGAGCTCCTGTTATGCGCTTATCTGCCTCGATCGCCCGGTCCAGCTTGTAACGGCATGTCTGCTCCCTGCCCGTGGGAAGAGAGCCAGGATGGGGAGAAAGAAGAGAGGCCAGTCATTCAACCTCCATTCTCCCCATCACAGCCGAACAACATAGGCGAGATGCAATCCTGTCCCGTTAAGGGAGCTGGATAAGCTACACAACTTATTGAGCAGCCACCACAGGACCCAAGGAAAAAGTGTCCAAGGACTTGTGTGCAACATCCCTGAGGTAGAAGGAGGTGAAGGTAGTCTGTTGGGACTACACACCCGCCTTCAGCTCCTGTGGTACCGACATATTCTTCCGAATGCGAGGGATGGACCAAGCCATCGACTTTGTGAGCTCTCGGGTGAAAGGTACGGTATCGTTGTCATCAGCTGCCAAGTACCTCCTTGATCGCTTCACGAAGTCAGGAGGAAGATGTGTCCTTAGACACTTCTTCCTTGGGAGAGACAGTACTGGCGAAAACGTTGACGACATCCAGGTTAGGAATGTCAAACCTTTCGGAAAGTACCACAGCTCCCAATAGGACAGAGTAACGAATGATCTGGATCATCGATACAAAGTCCAAGGAGGAGGGGAACAAGAAGGACTCGAACCCGACAGTCGATGCCAATGGATTTGGAGTCCACCTACGACATCCGAGAAGGATGATCCCCACCCTGTTCTTCCATCTTCTACGCCAAAGCCTGGGTAAGATGAGAGATGGACCTAAGAGGGCATATCTCTATCCGACGACTCTCGTAGAGGGCAGTGCAGAGCACGGACAGGAACCTAAACGAGCCGCATGCCACCCAGGAAACATTCCTGGGACAGCATGACTGAAGAAGCTTCTCGTCCGTAGCTAACTCTCGACTAAGGAGACGAAGGCTACTTCAGATAGAAGACTAGGTCGCAAGGGCCTACATTCTTCAAAACTGAAAGGGAGAGAAGCAGCCCTCGGCGGAGAAGGCGAGGAAGTCCAGACTTGACGAGCGACTCTGACCGGGGAAGAAGTTCGACAACGACACCACCAGCGAAGACGGATCCAGTCCCTGGGACAGTGTTGCAGAGGACTTCAAGGGATATCCAGCTATATCCGTTGCCGCTCAGCGAGAAAGCCTGTGCTTGCAAGGAAAGCTGGAAAGTCTCCCAGTCCTGAACCCACAGGGATGTACTGCCTCAAGAACCGCTTCTTGTGTAGCTGCACAGGAGGATGGGTCAGCGGAATTCTTCTTCGATGCCTCGGCAATCAGGTCGGAAGAAGGGGAAGTCTTTAAGTATTTGTCTGTAACTTCGGGGTGAGCAATGTTTGTGAACCCCTAGCGAAATGGACAAATACGGAGGGAAAAAACGTTGATATCGAGTTTTCACCAAAAGACAGCATGCCTCAACAGAGCGGCCCCTGGTCTGGTATGAGGGAGCGAGAAAACACTACTGACTTGTGTGCAAGGAGGCAACAGAAGGACGGTAGGGATTTCTCAGTCCAGCAGTCTCTGTATGAGTCTTCGTGAAAAAAGAGTGAGCAGCATGTTCTGTCCCGATCACTCAAACCCGAGGCCAGGCTTGCCTACCAATACATCCCCACCAGGGATGCATCTAGTTAATTGAGCTGTCGAGTGTGCAACAGAACAACACTCGAGTACCTTCAAATGTCGAGATAAAACGGGGTAAAAACGATTGCCTCCTGTTTGTCGACAAAAGTCACTACTGTGGTTTTATTGTTCAATGAAACCAGTGAGTGCCGCAAAACCCATCCTGGATTCTCGGACGGCCAAAAGGCTGCCCTGAGCCCAGGACGGTGACGGGAAGGTACTAATCATCTCGGTCGCACAAATTCAAGACAAGGTCTTTACCAGTGTGCGCCTATTCCTCAACCTGTGAATCTGTGAGTAGACACAAGATTTGAGGGAAATATGAAGGCATATTCGAAGGTTCCTATAATCAAGCATTAGCCTAACTCTTTCCTCATACCTCGAAGAGGAAAGAATGGGGAAAAGGAAGCAGACTTCCATTTTCGACCATGGGGAAGCTTCTGCAAGATGACAGGGAACCGAGACAATTAGCTCTAGCCAGCTGGCATTCCCGAATCGGGAGCACGGGAGAGGTGGTGGGATGAGAGATCGATGGAAAGAATTGCCGAGACCTAAGGGAAATAGATACTTCTCCTGAAGGAATCCATTGCCAGGCCTCGGCAATGTTGCTGCCAGCTCCAGAGACTCGATAAGCATCATTTTGTCCAGGCATCAGCAGTTGCAATCTTCTTCTGAAGCCTAGGACTTCTTAGCTAAGGAGTTGAGGTGGGCTGGCTTGAACCCAAGGTCGAGTTGAAATGACTAAGACCCAAAATTCTTGGCCATTGTCCAAAGGACAAGGCAGTGCCCTGGTGGGAACCTTGATTACCAGGGTATCTGGCAAATCTCTGAAAGAGAAAGGCAGAACCAAGTAAAGGTTCGTTCCCAGGGTCGAGCCAACTCGGGACTTACGAAACTGGAGATCCGGTGGGACAAAGTCCTTCTTCTTAGCACCAGAATTGCCCAAAAAACTGTAGTCAGCAAGACCCTCCGAGGCAAGAAGAATTCATATTCTGCCGAGGCAGGGGTGGAAGTTTGGTGTTTCGACCTGAATTAACTCCATCAAAGAAAAGAATCCAACAGGTCGAGAACGTTTCTCGGGAAGACAGGACTGCGGCGGTCCCTGACATTCTCGGCCCCTCGGAAACTGCAAGGGTTGCAAGTGATGAAGGTTATTCATTGGGGGAGCATGGTCCTGTCCCAGGGATCTCGCGCCGACCGAATCAGCGCGAAGTTCCCGAGAACATGGGGCGTCGTGCTTGAAGAGGAAGACCCTCGCTGTTCCAATGCGTGAAACCCCTGTACTTCTCCCTTGGAGGAGACCTTGACAGATCCCATGAAACCCTTCTCAGCTACCTGGTTATAATACGAGAGAATCGGGGACCGATACCCAAAGCACGCCAGGCAGCGAACTCGAAAGAAAATTTCGTCGGAGCTCTCTCTGTCCGTCTCGCTCCTCTCGGAACAACCGAAAGGAGAAGAGAACAGGTGAGGAGAAAAGAGTAGCCCTACCTGTCCTGCCAGAATGATAAGCAGGAGAGGCAGACCGTGAGCAATAATCAACCGAAGGAGATTACTGCCCACGGGAAAGAAGAGCACCTATGCCGTGGCAAAGTGCTTTCCTGGGAAGAGCAAAAAATTCACTCGAGCATACACGAGAACCCGAATCGGAAAAAACCGAGTAGGGCCGAGTCGAGCCGAGCCGATCACGAGAACGCGATCCAGCTGGTCGGTATGCTGCAGACTGGGAGGCAGGCGAGATGGGGCGAGCTGAAACGGCGAAGCAGGCCAAGCCAGTCTGGCAAGCCGAGTCAAGTCGAGCCGAGCCAGTCTGGCAAGCCATGTCGAGTCGAGCCGAGCCAGTCTGGCAAGCCAAGTCGAGCCGAGCCAGAGCCAGACTCAAAACTGGGCAGGCCAGACTCGTCTGCTGTGAACAATTGCTAGTTTCCCGAACTCTAAACTCCTTCGAGGCCGAAACCGAGGCCAAGGCCCCTCGAGAAGAAGGCTCATAGGGGAATTCTGTGTCTGCTATCTTGCATGCTCGAACCTAAAGTTCGAGACACAGAAGAATGAAGCCCCCGAGCAACCGAAGCAGCTGGCGGGCAGAATCGAGACACCTGGCGTCGCGGTACACCGACACCTGGGTGTCCCGGCGACCAGACACCTGGGTGTCTCGGCAACCAGACACCTGGGTGTCCCGGCAACCAGACACCTGGGTGTCCCGGCAACCAGACACAAGGGCGTCCCGGCAACCAGACACCTGGGTGTCTACCTGGGCGTCCCGGCAACCAGACACCTGGGTGTCTACCTTGGCGTCCCGGCAACCAGACACCTGGGTGTCTCGGCACTTTCTCTCGTCCTATGCCTCTCGTAAGGAGAGCGCTCGTGATTCATAGAATTCGAGCTACCCACGAGACTTCCGAAAATCGGGAGCGGCTGCTTTGTTACCTAATAGATTAAAAGAGCCAAGCACAGAACCAGTCTTAGATGCAGACTTCCAAGACTGGCAACGAGGGAATGGCCTCGAGAGGCCGTGCTCTCGCTGACCCGAAGCGCAAGATCCCACAGGAAAATGCGAATCAGCCAACTTGTCTTCGGAAGAGAGTCAGTCCCTTGGAAGTCCCGCAGGACTCCCAAAGTGAATCTCTTCCTTGCTTCTTCTGGTGTTCGAACCGAGAGGTTTGAGACACCAGGCTGGGAACCCGACGAGCACTGGCAAACACTCGGGAGCGCTTATGGGTGCTGGCAGGAAGAGGAACCGAGACACCTGGGTGCCTCGGCCCTTTCTCGCACTGCTCCCGAACTGGGCCCAGGAAAATCTCTCCAGACCAGATCGGGATACTCGATATTCCATAGAATCTCGAGCACTCGAAGCGGCTCGCGAACCAGCGCCGAAGCAGCCCCCATCTTAGAGGCGGAACCTCTAAGACTCGGGAACGGGAACATAAACTGAGGTCTGCGCCTGCGGCTTCCAAACACAAAACCCACGGCTATGCGAATCGGTTCCCTAACCCGGAAGGTCGGGAAGAGCTAACGAGAGACCCACTGCCTCCTCGGAAGGAGGCAGTCCCTAAATGTCCAAGGGCATCAAGGGAAGAAGCAGCATCCTTCCTTCGGCAGATGAAGGTCTGTCGATTCTCGGGACCTCCAGGACCTCGGGAGAGGAAGGAAGACGCAGCAGAAGACGAAATCGAAGATAAGATGAAGAAGACGGCGGCTACTTCCACAGGACAGCTTCCTTCATCTCCACTCCCACATCTTCTACAGGATGGTCGACACAAAACATCGTAACCTCCAGGGTAGTCCGGCAGGGACACAACGGACGCAGGAGAAGCATGATCAGGACAGCCGATGCAGGTGCTACGGCAGCAGTTCGGAGGGCAGGAGCTACTGCAATGGCCAGGAACATCACCTCAACAGGACCACTTCCTAAATCTTCACGCCGACATCTTCTACAGGATGGCGGACATCGTAACCTCTGGGGCAGCTGGCAGGAACGCACGGAAGCGGACCGGGCACGACCGCCAGAAGCAGCAGGAATGATCAGGACAGCCGATGCAGGAGCTACGGCAAAGGTTCGGAGAGCAGGAGCTAAGCAGCGGCCAGGAACGTCACTTCCATTGGCGACTTCCTTCCCTTCACGCCCACGTCTTCTACAGGATGGCAGCAGGCAGGAACACAACGGAAGTGGCCCGGGCACGACCACTAGGAGAAGAAGCGGGCACGATCAGGACATTCGATGCAGGAGCCACGTTAGCTGTTCGGAAGGCAGGAGCTAATGCAACAGACAGAGTGTCATTGAAAGTCACCAGCATCGACAGGAGGCGATCAGGCGGCTGCGGCAGGAGACCAGGAGAGCAGCCCGAGACTGTCGTAGGGTTGACATGAGCAAAACACAGGGAACAGCAGGAGCAGATAGACCACAGATACGCAGGAAGCATTGCAACAGCATACATGAAAACCAGCAATGACAGCGATCGAACTACATCAGCGGGAACAGAGTCAGAGCGATCCCGACGTGGTAATATGTCATCTAATCAGGTATTGTGGTCGATCCCGAAGCAATACTGAATGAAAGTCGGGACTGCTTCATGCAAGATATTTGCTGTCTCTGCAATGCTCGCTGTCAACCTGAAAGAAAAAACAAATATGATTAGTAGAGGAGGCTCCTCCCGCTACAAGGGGAACAGCCCTACGCAGCGTTAGGAGTTACTCTAGACGAGGTTGCTCGCTCCCTCCCCCTCCCCGTGTCTTCACCCGGCGAGCGGCGAAGAGGGCGAAGGAGAGAGAAGGAAGAACCTACGGGAAGAGAAAAAGGACAGAGGGAGGCCACCAAGGGCGCCGTGGAAGCGGAACTTATCGGCGACGCCCGTAACCTCCCACTCAGCCCGCAATCTCTAAAGCGCAGGCGCGAAACACACTCAACATAAGAAGGAAGAAATTAGTGATGCCCCTTACACACACACACGGAGGGCGGAAGCCCAAGAAGGGACTAATCTTACGTCCCGATGGATGTAGGGGAAGTGATGAAAAAGCGTCCCAAACTAATCCCGAAAGTACAGGGGCGCCTCCAGTATTACGTAAAGGGCCGCTGGAGAGAAGCATTACCACTTGGCTACGCTACTCCAGTTATGCCGTCAAACCCCAGACACAGGCAGGAAACGACGGCTTACACAAGGTTATCACAAATCGTGGGTTTGTATTACCAAATATCAAACACACGCAATATATAAACAAAAATACAGAAAGATCCCACCGTAAGAGCTTAACGACAGTCAGCAGAGAGAACAAAAAAATACGTCAGCAACGGCTGACGGCCGAAAGCAAACTGGAATGTTTACATCCGGGCAGGCGGGTATCCCCGCCTACCTGGAGGTAGTTACTGCCTAACCACCTTGTTCAAGAGTTTAACGGCCGTTTCCAGCCTACGCCTGAAAGTATCTCCTAATGTAAAGGACCGAGGGTTTGTATATTGTGTCGGAACAACTGAAAACTTCTATTACCTTAAATAGGTTCTTAATCAGGTGGTCGAAATCAGGCGAAGAGAAGAAAATTTTCACCGACGAAAACGCTGTCCTTCTGTTAGCATCCACCAGACCTGAGATATCCCCTTGGGAGGAGGCAGCGACTCCCAACGAGAGTAATTCTCCGGTAGCATAAAATTTATATGTTTTCAGTAACTTGGACGGTGGGACAGCAAAGGCGGCTTTACCAGACTCCCTCTTCTTCTCCAGCCACTTCTCCGCTTCTTTGAAGACTCTTTTCGCCGACTGCGAAAGCACTAGTTTAGGTAGATTCGCCGAAAGTACTTTCCTATCCTTAACAAAGGTAGAAGGAGGCGAAAACGGAGGAGCTGGCTCGAATTCTGGATAAGAAGCCAACAAAAACTTCATCAAGTTGGAGTAAGCAGAAGCCGCTTTCGATTCTTGTTCCGACTGATCCTCTCCATCCGACGTTGTCGACTGCTTGGCTTCTTCATCCGTACAAGCCTTAACTTTCTTCAATGACTTAACTAAGTCCTGAAGCTGTCTCAACGGGTCCAAAAAAGCTTCTTTGTTGTTCGCATCATCTCCCAATGGTGCGGGCGAAGGCAACGACTTCCTTGATGAAAACTTGCGAGTCAAACTCTCTCTCTCGTCAGCTGGCGAACGAGTCGAAACTTTCCTTGTTTCAGTCGGCGAGACGAAACTATGCGAGTCCGACACTGATACCTCGCGAGATCGCTTGCGAACAGCACCCGAACCTCTACTAGGCGAAAGATACACAGGGTTCTCCCAACAGCTACACGAGGGTTGAGGACTCTTTTCCCTCCCTCTCTTCACAGGTGATGACGAACTATCCAATGGCACTGCGCGCCTTTTCAACGGGCGTGACACTTCACTCCACTTCTTTCGCCTGGTATCAGGTGAACACACCTCCGAGTCCGACGACAAACTTACACCAGACACATCTACACCTTTCCAGTGGTGTCTCTTCACAGTAATCGAGTCGAAATTCACGACTGAGTCGACGGCTGCCCGTGGGCAAACCCCTCCAGTCTCCCTTCGACTCACGGTATGTCTTCTCCCAGGTGCTGGGGAGCGGGACAGTGACCTCGGTCTAGGAGAAGTGGAGGGACGGACAGCCGCCTCCTCGGATACGACACTGGCACTTTTCACTTCACTAGACTTAGTCACAAATTCACGAAAAGATGTACCTAAATCCAAAACAGATTTAGCAATCAGCTCAAATTTCCTATCCATCTTATCTTCTAATTGGGCAATGATGTCGGAATCAGAAGCATGGGAACCTGAGCCGGAGTAAGATGTACTGAAGTAGGAGGACTATCAATAGGAGAGACGTTTTATAAAATAGGAGAAGACAAAGCGGGCTTCTTTGTCTCTGACGGCAAAGGAGTTGACTCTAATCTAGCCCTGCTATCAGCCCTAATGGCTGCCTTTCTTTTCCTATCTTTCTCCATCTTATCAAGGTGAGACAAAAAACTCTTCCATCCTTGATCATCTAGATCTACACATTCATTACATGTACGCTCTTTAGTACACTCTTGTCCCCTACATTTCACGCACTTTGAGTGTGGGTCATAACATAACTTGGCTAATCTAGTTTTGCAGCCTTCACTGCAAAACCTAACAGATGAACCTGAATCTGACATAACTCACACTAAACAGATGAATAAAGAAAGCAGCTATGCCGTCAAACACAAAAAAACAACCAAGAAAATTGTACTTCACCAAATCGGGTGTCAAACAAAATGGCGAACAGTTGACCAGCGAAAAACCACGGGTGTTTCACCGTGGGCGGCAGGAAACGAATTGTCAAGCAAAGCTCAGTAGTACCTGGGATCCCCGAAAGTGGGCGGGGTTGTATCACCTACACGTCAGCAGCGCCGCTAGCACCGAGAAATTTGGGATTTCGACTGCCGTAAGGTTTAAGAAGCGTATAGCTATGTAATTGTTCGGTAAGTTTCATGTGTGAAACACCTGGTTTTCTGCTGTAGCACCTAGGGGTTAGACTAACCATGCCACCTACTGATACACAGTGTAGTCGAATTTTTTCAAGCTTGTGGCAATCATTTTTTTTTTAAACACTGTCTCTGATGACCACCCTGTACATTCGGAGACTTCTTTGAAAGAGATATTTCTGAAGAAGGCCAATGATGTAATTACTTTCCTAATATCATGTGACCTTGGAAAGGAGTGTGCATTTGCCTTTTTAATGAGAGACACTACAATCATTGTCAGCCCTTGTAGGGAGAGTGGTTAGTTTGTGCTAGGGTGTAGGAGAACTGGACCCTCTGGGATGTTTGCCGTGACTTTTATGTAAGCCTCAAGTGTTGGAACCGGGCATAATGTCTTGTCTGCTAAACTGAGTTTTCTTATCAGAATAGATTTCCTTCTTAAAGGATCC
Organism: Macrobrachium rosenbergii; assembly: GCF_040412425.1. Lineage (NCBI taxonomy): Eukaryota > Metazoa > Arthropoda > Malacostraca > Decapoda > Palaemonidae > Macrobrachium > Macrobrachium rosenbergii. The sequence continues at coordinate 9,429,517 of NC_089763.1, read as the reverse complement.
TCATTCTTGGCCAGGAATGATGGGCCAGGGGACAATAATAATTGATGGTCAGCTGTTTGTGTGATGTATCGTCTCCATCTAAGAGATCCCAGTTCACCAATAAGAGCTCCTGATGCTAACGCAATCAGGAAGGTCGCCTTTTGTAGCATGTGAGTTGTGGTTGTATTGGGTCAGCTGAATTGAGGGGTTGATAGAAGTCTAAGCATCTTGTTCAAGGACCAAGTAATTAGAAGCCTTTCGGGAGAGGGGCTTTGTAAAACAGAAGGGAAGTGACAACTTCTATACTAGAATCCATAAAGCAAGGGTTCCATTAATGCAGCCTTGTATGCCATGATTGTTGCAACTGCAAGGCGATTGTCTTCAAAAAGGTATGTAAGAAAATTTAAAAGTGTTTCCATAGAAATCTCAACTGGGCTCTCAGTATGGATATAATCTAACCATACCGGATAGATGATGTCCATAATTTTTGCACTAGGACCTAGCAATGTTGGGTGAGTAATTTTCACAGTAGATATTATTTAAAAAATCCATTCATGAAGATCTCAGCTCAGAAAGGATGATGCTTAGACGACTTTCCCTCCTACTGTCTGGGATAGAACAGCAGATGATAGTGGAATTGACCTCTTCGGCTGTTGTTGGAGTAACGGGAACCAATGCCCGTTTGGCCAATTTGGGGCTATTAAGTAAGATGTTCTTTTGAAGGTTAGAAGCTTGCTCAAAACCTTTGAAATCTGGGACAATGGAGGAAAAAGATACATCGTCCTCCATTTGTTCCAATCTTGTAGAAAGGCATCTCTTGTTGTTGCTTGACTGTCCAAGTTTGGAGACACATATACTGGGAGTGTGTGATTCTTGTATGTGGTGAACAGATCCACTTCCGGTTGTGGAAGCACGTTGGCTATTGTTTGAAAATGGTATTTTTATAATAAAATAAGGTTTCACACATACTTACCAAACAATTACATAGCTTTACGCTTCTTAACCTACGGCAGTCGAAATCCCAAATTTCTCGGTGCTAGCGGCACTGCTGACGTGTAGGTGATACAACCCCGCCCACTTTCGGGGATCCCAGGTACTACTGAGCTTTGCTTGTCAATTTGTTGAGCCGCATGCGTCCAACTGTGGGGAGGAGGGAGGGCTTTAATCATGTAATTGTTCGGTAAGTATGTGTGAAACCTTATTTTATTATAAAAATACCATTTTCACACATGAAACTTACCGAACAATTACATAGCTGAATCCACATTACCCGGCTGGTGGGCATATGGACTTTTAATGCAAAAAAGAAAAAACTCACATTGCAAGAATGTTGTAGTACCTTACCTCGTGAGAGACCAGCTGCAGGAGAATACTGCCTCTGGTCGGCGCTCTCATCACTTGTAGGGAACGTGGCAGTAGTGGCCAGGATCGTTCCTACTACTAGTGGGTATTCTGCAACCATGGAGGTTCACCGATGGTTGATCAGAATGAAATAATGTTCGCCCTTGCCCTGGGCTATGACCAGATTAAAATAACAATCAAAGACCATCACCTACACATAACCATAAAAAATTAACCAAACCCTACCATAAAAACTGGAGGGTACTCCTGGTACCGTGTACCCCCAGGCTTCCCCAAAACTCGACCACCTTCTAATCAAGACAGAGAGATAGTCAAAAGGAAGGGGAATTGGACCAAATCCCCCTATGCTTCCTTTCCCAACACCATGCCCATCACCGACAAAGGTCCTAAACAACAACAATTATCAAACGTTGCTTTCACATCCTTCACGTAATGGAGAGCAAAAACCGATCTCGACCTCCCGAACGTAGATTGCAAAATAGATGCTAGCGACGTATTATGTCTAAAAGCCATGGAAGTCGCTACTGCCCTAACCTCGTGGCCTTTAACTTTACACACCTGTAGAGTCTGATCTCTTACTGACGTGTGTGCTTCCTGAATCAGGCTCCTTAAAAAGAGAACGAAAGTGCGTTCTTAGACATAGGACGGCTCGGATCTTTAACTGAACACCACAATCGGTTCGAACTTCCTCTCAAAGCCTCTGTTTTATGAAGATAAAATTTCAGTGCTCTCACCGGACACAAAGAACGCCCATTCGTCTTCTTCTCCTACTACTCTGACAAGCTTGAATGGAGAAGAAAGCGAGGCCATGGTCTCGAAGGATCTTCATTCTTAGCTAAAAATCCTGAGTATAGGCACACACAGCTTCGTCTTGTGTGAATCCTATCTCTTTACTCATTGCTTGCAGCTCGCTGATTCTACCAGCTGAAGCTAAGGCGACTTAGAATAATGTCTTCTTAGTAAGATCCTTCAAAGAAGCCGAATTAGAGGTTCAAAATTTGCTTTAGAGAGCCAGGACAATACTACGTCTAAATTCCAGTCCACTAAACCTGGTCTCCTTGTCCTAGAGGACTCAAAAGATTTAATCAAGTCGCTGATGTCCGAGTTATTAGATATATCTAAGCTTCTATGTTTAAAAACTGACGCCAACATGGATCTATATCCTTTTATTGTCGAAGTCGATAACTTCCTAACGTCTCTCAGATATATTAGGAAGTTTGCTATCTCTTGAATAGAGGTTATAGAAGAAGTTGTGTGACTTTCTCTGCACCAACTACAAAAACTCCCATTTTGACTGATAGAGTTTGCCCGAAGAGACTCTTCTACAGTTAGCAATAGCCTCTGCCGCTCTTCTTGAAAAACCTTTCGCTCTGACCAGGTCCTGGACAGTCTGAATCCTGTCAGAGCGAGATGCGACAACCCTTGGTGATTTCTGTCGAAATGGGGCTGTTTGAGTAGCGATGGAATTTGCGGCAGAAGCCTGGGGAAGTCTACTAACATCCTCAGGAGATCCGGGAACCACTCCTTTCTGGGCCAAAAAGGAGCTATTAGTGTCATCGTAACATTCTGGTGACTCTGAAACTTGTTTAATACCTCTCTGATCATCGCAAATGGTGGAAATGCGTAAACATTCAGACCTGACCAGTCGAGAAGCATTGCATCCGTTTTCCAGGCTAACGGGTCCGGAACCGGAGAACAGAAAAGAGGAAGCCTGTTGTTCCTGGACGTTGCAAATAGGTCTATCGTTGGTTGTCCCCACAACCGCCATAGATCCTGACAAACTCTGATATCCAATGTCCACTCCGTCGGAAGAACCTGACGCGCACGACTGAGTTCGTCTGCTAAAATGTTGAGCTTCCCTTGCACGTACCTGGGAAGAGGGTCACTTTGTCTTGGTCGCCCACAGAAGAAGATGCTCAGTCACTCTGTACAGGGAGAACAAATGTGTCCCTCCCTGTTTCCTTATGTATGACAGCGCTGTGGTATTGTCCGAGAACACCGCAACTTTCTTCCCTTCGACTAGAGGGGTGAAACTTTGAAGCCCAAGAAAAATTGCTTTCAGCTCCTTTATGTTGATATGAAGACCTCTCTCCTGTTCCGTCCAGATGCCTGATGTCTTCTCTTTCCCCAACAAGGCTCCCCATCCCGAGTCCGATGTGTCGGCATAAAATTCTAGCTCTGGGTTCGCTCTTTCGAGGGACAAACCCTCGTGAGCTCTTTCCTCCGACAACCACCAACGAAGATCCTCCTTGATTTCCTCAGAGATCGGAATAACAGTCAAATCCGGTTGAATTCTCCGGTCCCAACTGGCCTTTAGGTAGAATTGTAGCGTCCTCATGTGAAGACGACCAAGTGTAATAAAGGTCTCCACCGAAGCGAGAGTCCCCAGCAGGCTCATCCACTCCAGAGCCGTGCAGGACGAGCGGTTTAACAGTTTCCGTACAGTCGCAAGGGAGACTCTATTCTCCTCGGGGAGAGAAAAACCCAAAAAGTTTGTGAGTCCAGAATCATCCCCAAATATGGAATCCTCTGACTCGGTACTAACTGTGACTTCTCTAAATTCATTACTAATCCCAGTTGCTGTGTTAATATTAGTGTCCGATTTAAATCCCTCACACACTGGAGACTGGAGTCGGACCTTAGAAGCCAGTCGTCCAGATAAAAAGCAATGTTGATTCCCATCAAATGTAACCATCGACTTACCGGGGCCAGGACTCGAGTAAATACTTGAGGGGCTGTCAAAAGTCCGAAACAGAGCGCTCTGAACTGATAAACTCTGCTGTTGAAAACGAATCGTAGATATTTTCTGGAGCTCCGATGAATAGGTACATGGAAATATGCATCTTTCATGTCCAGCGACACCATCCAGTCTCCTGGTCGAAGAGCTGACATGACTGACCGATTGGTTTCCATACGAAACTTCGTCTTCAGAACAAAGATATTGAGTGCACTCACATCCAGGACAGGTCTCCAGCCCCCCGATGACTTGGGGACTACGAACAGCCTGTTGTAAAAGCCCGGTGAGATGTCTTCCACTATTTCTATGGACTTCTTGGAAATCAGGGCTTCTACTTCCTTGGCAAGAGCCAAAGCTCTTTCTGATCCCTGCGAGTATGCTGTCAAGGCGATGGGAATATTCGACAGCGGTGGATCTTGCACAAACGGGATCACATAACCTTCTCTTAAAACTGTGATCAACCACTGTTCTGCCCCTCTTCAACTCCATTCCCACCAAAACAGGCGGAGTCTTGCTCCTACAGGTGTGTGAGGCTAAAATTCCCTACTTGTCCGACTGTCTCGAGGGTGGTTTCTTACTGGCTGTGGCTTGTGGACGTAAATTAGTCCTTGGTCTGGGTTGCCATCTAGTCTTTCCTGCCCGAAAAGGGTGCTTCTGAAGAGGGGACCCTTTAGCTCCTGTAGGTGTTGTCTCCTTGGGCGTTTGCGTTTAACGAACAGTCAATAAGTCATTGGTAGACTTTTTCTCCAGATCGGAGAGAACTTGCTGAATAACCTGTTCAGGGAATACATGCGATTTACATAAAGGCGCAAACATGAGAGCAGACTTCTGGTTAGAAGTGACTCCCTTGGAGGTGAAAGAGCACCAAAGTTCTCTCTTTTTAAGGACGCCCAGAGTAAAAAGAGATGCAAGTTCCCCTGAGCCATCCCTGACTGCCTTGTCAGCGCACGATAATATATCAAGCCAGTCTGTCGTCAAGCTATCCTCCAGAGATCGGCAATCCTCTATTTTCCTTGCTAATGCAGCAACAGTCCAATCTAAGAAGCTGAAAACTTCTATTACCTTAAATAGGTTCTTAATCAGGTGGTCGAAATCAGGCGAAGAGAAGAAAATTTTCACCGACGAAAACGCTGTCCTTCTGTTAGCATCCACCAGACCTGAGATATCCCCTTGGGAGGAGGCAACGACTCCCAACGAGGGTAATTCTCCGGTAGCATAAAATTTATATGTTTTCAATAACTTGGACGATGGGACAGCGAAGGCGGCTTTACCAGACTCCCTCTTCTTCTCCAGCCACTTCTCCGCTGCTTTGAAGACTCTTTTCGCCGACTGCGAAAGCACTAGTTTAGGTAGACTCGCCGAAAGTACTTTCCTATCCTTAACAAAGGTAGAAGGAGGCGAAAACGGAGGAGCTGGCCCGAATTCCGGATAGGAAGCCAACAAAAACTTCATCAAGTTGGAGTAAGCAGAAGCTTTTCGATTCTTGTTCCGACTGATCCTCTCCATCCGGCGTTGTCGACGACTTGGCTTCTTCATCCGTACAAGCCTTAACTTTTTTTAATGACTTAACTAAGTCCTGAAGCTGTCTCAACGGATCCAAAAAAGCTTCTTTGTTGTTCGCATCATCTCCCAATGGTGCAGGCGAAGGAAACAACTTCCTTGATGAAGACTTGCGAGTCGAATTCTCTCTCTCGTCAGCTGGCGAATGAGTCGAAACTTTCCTTGTTTCAGTCGGCGAGACGAAACTATGCGAGTCCGACACTGATACCTCGCGAGATCGCTAGCAAACAGCACCCGAACTTCTACTAGGTGAAAGATACACAGGGTTCTCCCAACAGCTACACGAGGGTTGAGGACTCTTTTCCCTCCCTCTCTTCACAGGTGATGACGAACTATCCAATGGCACTGCGCGCCTTTTCAACGGGCGTGACACTTCACTCCACTTCTTTCGCCTGGTATCATGCGAACACACCTCCGAGTCCGACGACAAACTTACACCAGACACATCTACACCTTTCCAATGGTGTCTCTTACACAATGTCGAGTCGAAATTCACGACTGAGTCGACGACTGCCCGTGGGCAAACCCCTCCAGTCTCCCTTCGACTCACGGTATGTCTTCTCCCAGGTGCTGGGAGCGGGACAGTGACCTCGGTCTAGAAGTGGAGGGACGGACAGCTGCCTCCTCAGATACGACACTAGCACTTTTCACTTCACTAGACTTAGTCACAAATTCACGAAAAGATGTACCTAAACCCAAAACAGATTTAGCAATCAGCTCAAATTTCCTATCCATCTTATCTTCTAATTGGGCAATGATGTTGGAATCAGAAGCATGGGAACCTGAGCCGGAGTAAGATGTACTGAAGTAGGAGGACTATCAATAGGAGAGACGTTTGACAAAATAGGAGAAGACAAAGCGGGCTTCTTTGCCTCTGACAGCAAAGGAGTTGACTCTAATCTAGCCCTGCTATCAGCCCTAATGGCTGCCTTTCTTTTCCTATCTTTTTCCATCTTATCAAGGTGAGACAAAAACTCTTCCATCCTTGATCATCTAGATCTACACATTCATTACCATGTACGCTCTTTAGTACACTCTTGTCCCCTACATTTCACACACTTTGAGTGTGGGTCATAACATAACTTGGCTAATCTAGTTTTGCAGCCTTCGCTGCAAAACCTAACAGATGAACCTGAATCTGACATAACTCACACTAAACAGATGAATAAAGAAAGCAGCTATGCCATCAAACACAAAAAACAACCAAGAAAATTGTACTTCACCAAATCGGTGTCAAACAAAATGGCGAACAGTTGACTGCAGCGAAAAACCACGAGTGTTTCACCGTGGCGGCAGGAAACAATTGACAAGCAAAGCTCAGTAGTACCTGGGATCCCCGAAAGTGGGCGGGGTTGTATCACCTACACGTCAGCAGCGCCGCTAGCACCGAGAAATTTGGGATTTCGACTGCCGTAGGTTAAGAAGCGTAAAGCTATGTAATTGTTCGGTAAGTTTCATGTGTGAAATGAGTGTTTGCCCAACATCCACTCTGTTGAGGCTGTCCTTTTCCTTGGTAGAGAGTCTGCTATTATGCTGAGAGACCTTGCGAGGCAAATTGCAGACAAGTACCACTTCCTTGCTGGAGCTATTCGAAGGATGGCTAGCATTATCATATTGAGAGGAGGTGAATGTCATCCCGACGTCTTGATGCAGGACATTGCAATCAAGTTGTCTAGACCCAACAAAATATGTCTTTTCTGGAGGTTTGAATTTTTTGAGACAAACAGACAGCCATCAGCTTCAGGAAATTGATATGACAATTCCTCAGAGTAGCTGACCATCTCCCTGCCACCTGACGATCCTCCCAGTGTCCTCCAAACCTGTCAACAAGGCATCTATGTGTATTGTTACGTACAGATGGAGGATTCAGGGTGACCTGTTTTGCCAGAGATTCCTTCTGGGTCCAAGGCCGAAGTATCTCCCCAACTTTTTTAATCTTTTGAAGAGGTGGTCTCGCGTCTTTTTTCTTGCATGCGATAGCCAGAATTCGTTCACATTTTTAGTTGCAATCTGAGCATTGGATCTATTACTGATGTTAACTGCAGCAGGCCCATCATATGTTCTAATTGCTGTCTGGAAACTGGGCGGTGCAAGGAACCTTTTGAGGAATTGCCTTAACCTGTTTTGAGTATGATGGGGAGAAACAACAGGCCATGAAGAGTATCCCAACACAGTTCCAGCCACTGAAATATTCTGCTGGCATGTGGCAGGATTTTTTCAATTTATTATAAAACCTTTTGACTGTAGTCTCTTGACCAATGCTCTTAGGTTTGTCAAGCACTCTTTTCTTGTGGGCCTCCAGATCAACCAGTTGTCTAAGTAGGCTGTTAGCTGTATTCCTTCTTGTTTGAGTTCTCAAACAACTACTGTTGCTAATTTTGTAAAAAATTCTTGGGGCAATGTTTAGCCCAAAGGTCATGACTTTGAATCTGTATGTATCTTTCCCTTCCAGAACCTTAGGAAGGGGCTGTAGTAGGCTAAATACATTTGATTTTTTTCACCTGTTGGTATGATTGAACTTTCATTTTTATTGTGCTTTATGTTGACAGAAGATGATTTGTTAATTAGTAGTTGTTTTTTCTTTTTCCACATGCATTTTGCTTGAAAGTGGTAGGGCAGAGTGGACTCCCCTTCACCTGGATGCCCACAGTTGAATACTTGCCAAACATTTCTGTTGGAAATATGGAAAACTCAGTGTGCAACTCAGTTGTGTGAACTGTATTATAAATTTTTTTAAATCAGTTTTGGGAACCTAGAGTCTGATTTATTCTAATTCCGTTAGGAATTGAGAATACAATTTTTCCAGCGATTGTTGAAAGGAAATCAAAGCCATTGTGAGATGAATCGAAGTACGAATCAGGTTGACAGTGAAGTTGTATACTAAATCATTGCTGGACAGTTCCAAGTAGACTAGATAAAGATTTACATTTCAAGTGTCCATATTAAGGTTCATAAGACTATTAATTTAATATCTTTCGTATATACATTATTTGGTTGATACTGAATGCAGTTGAACTGTTTTGCTGTTTTTTCTGTAGGATTAAGACTGAAGTAGAATAAGTTTTGATGACTTATAATGTATAGGTTAGGTTAAGTTTCCGTTCTGTAGGATAAGGTAATAAATAGGTTAAGGACAGTCAGAGTTTATTTATTAACCTCAAAAACTGTTCCCATTATCCTACTCAATTGTGTAGCTTGAAGAAGCCTCTACATAATTTTTGGCACTCAACATGGGTCCTTTGATAGTAAAGTAAGAGTGGGGTGCAGGTTTGGAAGGTGTTGGGTCAGCGAAGGGGAGCAAGGTTGGAATGAGAGGTAGGATAGGCTGACGTGCATGATAATCAGCATACAGGATAAGTCAGAGGAAGCCATGGCAAAGGAAAGTAGATTGGTTAAAAGTATAGAGGGAATGGATGAGAAAGTGTGTGAGATGGCAAAGAAAATGGCTGAAATGGCTAACAATGGGCCTGTTGTTAGCCAAAGGAGAAAATCACTAAGAAAGGGAAGGGGTTGTTAAGTAAGAGTAAGGGAGGACTCGCCATTGATGAGGGCAGTATGAGTGAGGCATAAGAAAGTGAAAGGGAAGACAGTAGTAAGAAAAAAGAGGGAAGGAAGAAGAAAACACGAAAAGGGAGAGGTGTGAGGAAAGAGGAGTCAAGTTCCTGGATTCTGAGGGATAGTTCAGACTCAGAAGTTGAGGAGGATAGGAAGATTAGAATTGGTGTAGTAGTAGCGAAGGTGTGAGTGAGGCAGAGGAGAAAGAGGTCGAAACAATGTTCCTGAGGGAGGTGCCCCGGACTGAGAAATTTAACATTGGGAAGGGAAGAAACATATAAGGGATTTTGACAGGAAAAATCTATTTCTGGGTGAAGGCCTGTGTCGCTCAGTGAAATGTCCCTATACAGCACACATTTCTAGGTATAAGTATTGCAAAATATACCAGAGAAAAAAGCCAATAGGATGCCAGAGTTACTACCTCTGGATCGATACATCCTTATAGGATGTCGGTATGTCATCTAGGAGCGAGTGGAAGCCACTACCACAGACACTTAACCCAACAGACTCCTCCTCACCAAAACCCTCTGCCTAAGAGGTGCCGATACTGACGGTCCCACCACCACTACTACTAATTCTACCCACAATGCACCATCCCGAAATAGCACCAAGCTTTTTGGCTAGATCAGGGTGGGAAATATAGAAAGGGAAGGGTTCACTGAGCGACACAGGCCTTCACCCAGAAATAGATTTTTCCTTTGTCAAAATCCCTTTTCTGGGCTTGTCCTGTGTCGCTGAGTGAAATAGTAACAGAGAATTGACCAAAGAAGCTTGTAAATTTAAAAGGATTAATGTATTAAGGATAAAATAAAATTTTTATTTTGAATATGCTTTTACTAATCCAGAAAAGCAAGTATAAAAATAAATTAGTACAAAAGGACTATAACTGTCTTAACTTAATTAATGCAAATTAATGTGGTTACAATCTTAAGATTAATAAACAAACTAGTAACCATCACCTATAAAACAATATTTAGTGAAAACTTAACAACTAAGGTGATAAAGCAAAGCCAGGAATGGATTGAGAAGCAACCCAAACCCAGACAACAAGATAGGAAGGACGGGAATACAAGCGAGGCAGGTAGGTGAGAGGTACCAATTGGTAGGGCAAGCAAAATACAAAACAATTACAATTACAATTTACCAATAATAAATATTATAAAACAATATTAGGCTGACTCTGGGGAAACAATGTTCCTGCAGCGACAGCAGAAAACTTCAAAGCCTCTAAGGATTTGAGATAATGACGTTTAAAGACTCTAGGGATTTCCAGCCCGTATATTTTTTAATTTCACCAAAATTCATGTGTTGGAAATAATTAACTGAGGTGGCTACAGCCCGGATATCATGGACCTGGGGGATTGAATCCGGATTAGCTTGTTTAATAAAATAAAGTATTTGTTGCCTAATGCCATTAAAGGAAATGGTTCCACCATTTTCTCTAACAAAAAGTGGACCTGAAGACTTCTGAGAGGTTCTCTCTAGGCAGGCTTTTAATGTGACCACCGGACATAAGGAGGGATCTTCTAGAAGGGGTATTATCTTCCAGGGAGACCACCTAATTAGAGGATCTTCATTCTTAGCTAAAAACATTTGATCTGGAGAGAGTAGAACCTCTCCTGATGGGAGGAAATCCACATGATTTGGCTCTCTAGAAAGGGCTGACAGTTCAGAGATTCTAGCTCCTGAAGCCAGGCTAATTAAAAACAAAGTTTTTCTAAGAAGAGAATAAGGGCCTGAATAAGGGCAAGACTCATTATTTGTGTCTGAGGCTAACTTTAATACATCGTTTAAAAACCAAGAAACCGTTTTTAGGACGGGTTGTTGGTCTAAGACTGGCACAAGCTTTAGGAATAGATGAAAAGTATGAGTCCAATATCAGATCAATATTAAATCTTTCTTTAAGGCAGATTTAGTTGTAGTAATTGTACTAGCTGCCAGACCTTTGTCAAAAAGGGTCTTAAAAAATGAGATCGTAAGATTAGTAGTCATAGTATGAACGTCTGACTCTTTCAGAAAGTTAGCTCTTTTTTTTAACTGCTGAATCATACTGGCGAAGAGTAGATTTCTCTTATCTGATTCCAAAAAATAATGTGTTTTGAGGATCAATATTAGCATTTTCTGGGCCATTGAAAACTTCATGAAATCCATAAAGTTAGGGCATTCAGCATTCTTGAGAGAAGCTGACACAATCTGAGTTTGCACTACTTGGGTTAATATTGGATGAGGAATTTGCAAGGCTATGAGATTCAGCTCTAACAGAAGCGGAAACCAATTGCTCTTCGGCCAGTTGGGAGCAACTAAAGCTATTTGACCTTTGAATGACCTGAGTTTGTGTAAAACTTTCCACAGAAGATTTACTGGAGGAAAGAGATAGATCTTCTCCCATTTGTTCCAATCTATTGACATTGCTTGTCTGTAGCATAAGCCCGAGGGTCCAGGTTCGGAGCTATGTAACATGTGAGTTTGTGATTTGATTCCGTGGCAAAAAGGTCCACCTGAAGCCCGGGAATCTGTTGGAGAATCCAATTGAAGGATTTCTTGTCCAAAGACCATTCCGATTCCAGAGGAGTCGTCCTTGACAGAGAATCTGCAATCACGTTCCCTACTCCTGACAGATGTGTTGCTGACAGGTGCCAATGATTTTTCATTGCTAATGAAAAGATCGCTATCATAACATGATTTATGTGACTTGCCTTGGAACCTCCCCTGTTCAGACAATGAACTATCACTGCACTGTCCAGAACTAGCCTGATATGTATGTTCCTGGCCAGGATTAAACGTTTCAGAGTCAAGAAAACTGCCATCGCTTCCAGAATGTTTATGTGGAAGAGACGAAAGTGGCTTGACCAGATTCCTTGAACATTCTTGTACTGCGAATAGCCCCCAACCAGTCAGAGATGCGTCCATGTGGATGATCAGGGCTGGAGGGGGATATTGTAATGGAATCGATTTGAAAGACTTTTGGCATCGTTGTCCAGGGAAGTCTTTTCTTTAAGATTTGAGGGTATGAGGGAGACTTTGTCTCTGAATTTGCAATTGGCTCGACTTCGCCACACTCGATTTATGTCCTTCAGTTTTGCTTTGAGGAGAAGGTCTGTTACTGACGCAAACTGGAGGAACCCAGGATTCTTTCTTGAGTGCGACGAGAGGCTCGTTTGCACTTGAGAAGAAACTGCCTTGTTGCATTTTGGCAATCTCTTTGCATTTGCTGGGAACTGAAAGTTTGTGGGTGCTTAAGTCCCACTGAATGCCCAGCCACTGAAATTTGGTTGCCGGGATTAAACGAGATTTCTTTTTGTGTTTATATGAAAACCCAGATACTCTAGGAACTGAATCACTAACTTTGTCGACTTCTGACATTCGGAGACGCTGGAGGCCCAAATTAGCCAATCGTCCAGATAAGCTACCACCTTGATACCTTTGAGATCTCAGTTCCTGTACCACAACTTCTCCCAATTTGGTGAAGATCCGAGAGGCGCTATGTTCAGTCCGAAAGGCATTACCCTGAACGAGTAAGCCTGTCTTCCCAGTCTGAACCCCAGAAAGGGGAGAAGTTTCTTGCTATTGGAACATGATAATAGGCGTCTGTAAGATCTATAGAGGTGGTGACGGCCCCACGGGGAAGTAAGGTCCGCACCTGGGAGACGGTCAACATACGGAACCTGTCGCATTGAATGTAAGAATTTAGAGTTGACAGATCTAAAATCACTCTTCTCTTGTCTGAGTCTTTCTTTGGCACGCTGAATAAGCGTCCTTGAAATTTTAAATGTCTGACTTTCTTTATCGCCTTCTTTAAAAGGTGCAAGGAGTCAGGACATCCTCATTTACTGTGAACATCGTAAACCGCCCCTTATGAGGGGTCAATCTAGTGTTTGAACACTCCCAGTCAGATAGGATCATAACCCATGCCGAGTTGGTCCCTGGGAAAGATCACTGTTTCTTTGGGAACCTTATCTTCCCTTAGGCAAGGCATCCTGGAAAGGCCCGAGCATACCCGGGAAGGGAAAACAAGATCCGCCGGGAAGAACTCGTAATCTTCCACAGGGCTATTTGGGTGCCACAACCTTCAATGGTTAATTTACCATTAGCGAAAGGGGCATTAAAGGCAAGACGCCAAGGGTTAGAATCCTCATAAGCTGGTAGCTTAGAGGCGTCTGGAATGGCATAGGACCGTTGCTGTACCCGGACCTGAAAACCAGTCCGCCAGCGACTCTTCTTTGCGCTCTTTAACCTGTCCGCCAAGGATTGAACATACTTTCCCGACGACTCAAGACTCGAGGCAAGATCGCGAGACATTGCCTCGAACTGAGAAGAGACCTGTTCGGAAAACATTCTCATCATGGACTCCACGAAAGCTTTAGGGTCAAAGTCAGGCTTTTTCGACCTGCTTTCGACTTTGTTCTCGACCCCTTAGAAGGGAGAATTTCTGGAAGTCGAAGGTTTTCGGAGTCAATGAAACCGCGGAACTAGGTAAAGATGAAGTTTTCGGGGTTTAGTCAATTTAGGTAATGTCTTCGTCTTCAAAGAGGACTTCACCTGGGGATCACCGACCAGTTGAACGGGTCCCCAAGGTGGAGCTCTTAGAGAATCCTTTGGAAGGATGAAGACGAAGACGCAGGAGAAGGGGAGAGATAATGGATTAATTAGTCTACCTGCCTCACTTACATCCCTACCTTCCTCCTCAATGGTCGATGGCCATTGGTTGACATCCCAGGTTGATGTTGGCCACTAATTTCGGACCACTTCACTGACAGCTCTTGCTCTTCTGGTGAGACCTGGGTTTCAAGCCTAATCCTGTTGATCAGGGTTCAGCTACTTCAGGGCTACGGCTGCAGAGGCCCTAGTAGGGTAAAGAATGTTGCAGATATCCTCTGCCAGCACATATGACACCCTGACCAACATTGCCCCAAAGCCACCAACCCAGATCTTTAATGTCGCTAGAGACGAGGCTTGATGGGACCGAGGACCTGTTAATTGAATCTCATGTCAATAAAAGGGATTGACAAGGATATTATCTTATATCAAATATAAACACAATTATTTAAACAAACTGTGTTAAATACAATTGAAAGTTAACGTGCGAATCATCAACCACATCCAAATAAAGTGCGTAGCACAAAGAAAGCCATCAGGATGCCAGACAAGGTGGTCGCCGACCTCGACTGCACAACCAGCATGCGATCTGCATGCTACATGGCCACAGGGTTGCTGCAGGTAGGCGTTACAACCTGGCTCCTGGCAATGTACCACCTATAATAAAAATTTATACATGAGCATCTAAAATAGGCCGGAACGGCTAAACTAGTAAAACTTAAAGTAAATATTCTGCCTCACACGAAGAGTTGAAAACTGTGGATACGGGGCGGAAGTCTCCGATGGAATCCTAAACAGGTGGGCCAGACCTGAGTCGGATCTGGGAAAGCAATCCGGTGACGCCGAACGTCACGATAATTTAACTAAATGCACAGAAATCAACAACCAGGAAGGATAGTCGCCCGATGGTAAGAGTTGGGATAATTCACCAAACTTCACTCACAGAAATATAAAAATAATAACAGTAATAAAACTCATATCATTCCAGCTCCTCTACAATTCCGCCGATAACAAAGCAACGACGCTCAAGCAAAAGTCCTATTAAGACTAAAGCGAGCTAACGAGATAGCTGCCGGAACAAGTCTGGATGACGGAGCGGTAGAGAAGCAGGAGCAGAAAATAAATCACAATTACTACTAGTAAAATTTATAACAGCTTCTCTCCAGTTCCGCCGTGTTTGGAACGAAACGACGCTCAAGCTAAAGTTTCTGCTAGAAGCTAAAGCTTAGCTAACAATAGCCACCGGAACAGGTCCGACGGGCGGAACGGGAAGACAGGGAGTGAAAACATGGCGACAACAACAGTTCAGGTGCCTAGGCACCTTCCACGAAGTGTCATCTCAACCGAAAGGGCAAATGAGCTAAGCTCTAAAATGCCCCAAAGGGAGAGCCAAGACAAAAAAGACTGATATACAGGGGTGAGATATAAGGCGAAAGGATGAACATTGATACTATCACCTAGCCTAACCTCCAGAAGGCACCTCCTGGAAATGTAGGCTAAGATTCGCCAAAAATCGAACGAGAAAGAGCGCTTAGCGCCAACATCACTTCCAGGATTGAAGAATCAACTGGTCAGGGAAGAAGGGCCTGCACTCAAACCCTCGAACTTAAGGCCACCCAAGAAAACTGCACCAACTCAGGCCTATAGGCCAAGGAGGAAGGAAGACTGGGGCCAACATAGCCTACCTTCCAAGAATCGGCAAGGCGAACTGGTCAGGTAGGCTAACAACACCACCCAAACAGACTCAAGAACTAATACACACATAATAAAATGACATAATGACATATTAAATAAATATGTCTACAAACGTATATAAAGGAAATTTAGGCTAGGCCTAACTTTCAACTTCTAAGGTATAAAATAATAGTCGATCGATCTGAAATCAGATCGAGGTAAAATTGAAACTATCATTACAAGAACGTAGTAATTGTAAGTTTCTATCGATTGAACGTAAAAAGAAGGCAATCATATAAAAAGACTGTAGTAAGCCGCCACGAACGAACACTTAAAATGGCGGCCTCAGTCGATCAGGCAAACAACAAACAGGACAAAATAATCCGTTCGCATACCAAAAACATTCAATTTTGAATACTCAACTTAGAAGATGTTCCTTGATCAGATGATGCCATCATGAAAGCGAGATAATCCAAATTAGGAAATTAAGAATAAAATATTAGCACCACAAAAATCACAAGTGGTTCGGGAGAAGCGTGCTATAAGCGGATGTTGCATTGTGGGTAGAATTAGTAGTAGCGGTGGTGGGACTGTTTATCGGCACCTCTTAGGCAGAGGGGTTTAGGTGAGGAGGAGTCTATTGGGTTAAGTGTCTGTGGTAGTGGCTTCCAAAACTCCTAGATGACATACCGACATCCTATAAGGATGTGTCGATCCAGAGGTAGTAACTCTGGCATCCTACTGGCTTTTTCTCTGGTATATCTAGCAATACTTATACCTAGAAATGTGTGCTGTATAGGGACATTTCACTCAGCGACACAGGACAAGCCCAGAAATGAGTTTTTTGATGAGAAAGAGAGGTATTGCAGGCAGAAGTATGGGGAGAATGAAAGTGTGTGGATGAAGTGGCTGGGAGAGTTCTTCGGTGGGCGGCTGAAGATGTGCTATAGAAGTGTGTGAGGTTGAGCCAGGGTATGAGTCAGCGAAAGCGAGAGTGATTGGGCAGGTGACAAGAATGAAAGGAGTGTGGTCTACAAAAAGGACAATAAGTTTGAGGAGGTAAAAATAAAGGCTGGGGAGGAAGTGGGCTTGTACGCCCATAGGTTAGAAGCTTTAGTCAGAAGGAAGTACGGAGAGGAAGGAATTGTGGAAAACAAGCACCTCATGCGGAAGTTCTTGGTCACCATTCCAGAGAAGATTAGGGTAATCTTGAATGAGAAGAAAAAATATTGGAAGCAGTGGTCCGGGAAGAGCTTAAGTTGGGAGGATGTTTTAGAAATCCTTGAAGGCCTGAGAGTAGATGAGGATGGACCAAAGGAGATGTAATGGGTCTGAGGTGATAAATGGAAGGACCTATAAGGAAGTTTTGGTAAGTAAGGAGCTAAGTGTGATGAAAGCGTGACTGGAGGAGTGTGGGAGAGAATGGATGGAAAGAGGAAGAAATAATGTGCAAGTGAATGTGGGGAATAACAGGGAAAAGAGCTCCAGCAGAAGCCGAGAGAGGTTTTGGAGTGGAAGTGTGGGTAGAGCGAATGGGAATATGTGGGGAAGGCAGATGGGAGTGAGTATCAGTAGTAAGGAATGTTTCAGGTGTACAAGGACTGGGCAGGTGAAAGCAGATTGCAGATGGGCCAATGGCGAGTGTTTCGCTGTGGAAAGAGAGGGCATATGTTGAAGGACTGCCTGCAACCAAAAGTGTTTTGGCTGCAGAAAGATGGGACATCGAGTGAGAGACTGCCTGAGTGGAAGGAGAGTAAAAGTAAGTGGAAGTCGTTGTGGAAAGTGTGGAATGAGTGGGCATTTTGTCAGCATGTGTAAGAACCCTCTGAGCAAGTGTGAAGGATGTGGAATGGAGGTTCATGTAAAGGAAGTCTGCTGTACCAAACCCCAACCCCAGGGAAATTAAGTGTGAAGGGGGTTTACTGTGGTGAGCCCTATGGTACTGCATGTGAGAGAGGGGTTTGTGAATGGGAACGTCTGTTTTGGGGAATCAGTAGATCGTTGTTTGTGTATTAGAGCAGAGTTTGGCAGTGTTACTGAAAGCGTTGATTGATACTGGTTGTAGCGGAAATCTGGTTTTCAGAGAGGCATATGAGAAAGTAAAAGAAAATGTAGCACAGAAGCAGGAATGTGCTGGATATGTGACAGGGATTGGAGGATTGTAAGGGTGTGTGCGAAGTTTGTTGAGTCGGTTGCAGTTGCAGGAATAAGGCTGGAGGAGGAGGATTTTTACGTTGTACATGGAGTGAATGAGAAGAATGATATGTTGCTGGGGTATGAATTTTTGAAGAAAAACTGGGTAAAAGTGTACCCAGAACAAGAAATTATGGAAATACAAATGGGGAATGAAACGAGTGTCGGGTTGCATGTGAAGGAGGATGGATAAAGGGATTTTGACAAAGGAAAAATCTATTTCTGGGTGAAGACCTGTGTTGCTCAGTGAAATGTCCTTATATAGCACACATTTCTAGGTATAAATATTGCAAAATATACCAGAGAAAAAGCTATACAGCTAATAGGATGCCAGAGTTATTACCTCTGGGTCGATACATCCTTATAGGATGTCGGTATGTCATCTAGGAGCGAGTGGAAGCCACTACCACAGATGCTTAACCCAATAGATTCCTCCTCTCCAAAACCCCTCTACCCAAGAGGTGTCGATACAACAGTCCCCCACCACTTGCTACTACTAATTCTACCCATAATGCCCCATCCCGAAATAGCACCCAAGCTTTTTGGCTAGCCTAGGGTGGGAAATATAGAGAGGGGAGGGTTCACTGAGTGACACAGGTCTTCACCCAGAAATATATTTTTCCTTTGTCAAAATCCCTTTTCTGGGATCGACCTGTGTCGCTGAGTGAAATAATAGCAGAGAATTGACCAAAAAAGCTTGTAAACATAAAAAGGATTAATTGTCAAAATATAAATTTTACTAAGGAGAAATAAAATTAATTTTGAATATGCTTTTTACTTATCCAAATTAGAATAGAAAAATATAAATATGTACAAAATAAGTTTTAACTATCCTAATCAATACAAAACAATGTAGTTACAAGAACAAGTTTAACAGTTAAACTAGAAACCATCACCTAAAATTAACAAGATTTGGTGAAAAAATTTTTCAACAAGGATGGTAAAAACAAAGACAGGAGTGGATTGTGAAGCAACCCAAACCAGGTCAACAAGGTAGAAAGGACGGGAATACAAGCGAGGCAGGTAGGTGAGAGGTATACCAATTGGTAGGGCAAGCAAAATACAAATATAATTACAATTACACATTACAAAATTACAAAATACAAAAATAATATAATATTAGGCTGACTCTGGGGAAACAATGTTCCCTGCAGCGACAGCAGAAAATTTCAAAGCCTCCAAGGATTTAAGGTAGTGACGTTTAAAGACTCTAGGCGATTTCCAGCCCGTATATTTCTTAATTTCATCAAAATTCATATGTTGGAAGTAATTAACTGAGGTGGCTACAGCCCGGATATCATGGACCTGGGGGACTGAATCTGGGTTGGCTTGTTTAATAAAATAAAGTATTTGTTGTCTAATACCATTCAAGGAGATGGTTCCACCATTCTCTCTAACAAAAAGTGGACCTGAAGACCTCTGAGAGGTCCTTTCAAGGTAGGCTTTTAATGTAACCACCGGACATAGGGAAGGATCCTCCGGAAGAGGTATAATCTTCCAGGGAGACCACCTAATTAGAGGGTCTTCATTCTTGGCTAAAAACATTTGATCCGGAGAGAGTAGAACCTCTCCTGATGGGAGGAAATCCACATGATTCGACTCTCTAGAAAGGGCTGAAAGTTCAGAGATTCTAGCTCCTGAAGCCAGGCTAATTAAAAACAGAGTTTTTCTAAGAAGAGTCGAATAAGAGCAAGATTCATTATTTGTGTCTGAGGCTAATTTTAATACGTCATTTAAAAACCAAGAGACCGTTTTAGGACAGGTTGTTGGTGTAAGACGAGCACAAGTTTTAGGAATAGATGAAAAATATGAATCCGTTAGGTCAATGTTAAATCCCCACTGGAATACTTTCTTTAAGGCGGATTTAGTTGTAGTAATGGTACTAGCCGCCAGACCTTTGTCAAAAAGGGCCTTAAAAATGAGATTGTGAGATTTGTAGTCATAGTATGAACGTCCGATTCTTTCAGGAAGTTAGCAAGTGTTCTTACTGCCGAATCATACTGACGAAGAGTAGATTCTCTCTTATCTGATTCCAAAAACATTGTGTTCAGAGGATCAACATTAGCATTTTTCTGAGCCATAAACTTCATGAAATCCATAAAGTTAGGGCATTCAGCATTCCTGAGGAAGCTGACACAGTCTGAGTTTGCACTACTTGGGTTAATACTGGATGAGGAATTTGCAAGGCTCTGAGTTTCAGCTCTAACAGAAGGGTAAACCAGTTGCTCTTCGGCCAGTTGGGGGCTACTAAGGCTATTCGACCTTTGAATGACCTGAGTTTGTGTAGAACTTTCCACAGAAGATTTACTGGAGGAAATAGGTAGACTTTCTGCCATTTGTTCCAGTCTACTGACATTGCGTCTGTAGCGTAAGCCCGAGGGTCCAGGTTCGGAGCTATATAACATGGGAGTTTGTGATTCGATTCTGTGGCAAACAGGTCCACCTGGAGCCCGGGAATCTGTTGGCAAATCCAATTGAAGGATTTCTTGTCTAGAGACCATTCTGATTCCAGAGGAGTCGTTCTTGACAGAGAATCTGCAATCACATTCCTTACTCCTGACAGATGTGTGGCTGACAAGTGCCAATGATTTTTCATTGCTAATGAAAAGATTGCTATCATTACGTGATTTATGTGGCTTGTCTTGGAACCTCCCCTGTTCAGACAATGAACTATCACTGCACTGTCCAGAACTAATCTGACATGTATGTTCCTGGCCAGACGTAAGCGTTTTAGAGTCAAGAAAACTGCCATTGCTTCCAGAATGTTTATGTGGAAGTGACGAAAGGGATTCGACCAGGTTCCTTGAACTTTCTTGTATTGCGAGTAACCCCCCCCAACCGGTAAGAGATGCGTCCATGTGGATGATCAGGGCTGGAGGGGGGAATTGTAAAGGAATTGATTTGGAAAGACTCTTGGCCGTTGTCCAAGGGCGAAGTCTTTTCTTTAAGATTGGAGGTATGAGGGAGACTTGGTCCCTGAAAATGCAATTGGCTCGTCTCCGCCGCACTCGATTTATGTCCTTCAGTTTTGCTTTGAGGAGAAGGTCTGTTACTGACGCAAACTGAAGGGAACCCAGGATTCTTTCTTGAGTGCGACGAGAGGCTCGTTTGCACCTGAGAAACTGCCTTGTTGCTTTGGCTATCTCTTTGCATTTTGCTGGGGGAATCGAAAGTTTGTGGATGCTAAAGTCCCACTGGATGCCCAGCCACTGAAATTTGGCTGCTGGGGTCAGACGAGATTTCTTTGTATTTATATGAAAACCTAGATACTCTAGGAACTGAATGACTATCTTGGTCGACTTCCGACATTCGGAGTCGCTGGAGGCCCAGATTAGCCAATCGTCTAGATAAGCCACGAGTTTGATACCTTGAGATCTCAGATCTGTTAGACTATAAAAAAGATCTTCTTTTAAAGAAGGCAATAAAGAAAGTCAGGCATCTAAAATTTGAAGGAGTAAGCCTGTGTTCAGTCTGCCAAAGAAAGACTCAGACAAGAGAAGAGTGATTTTAGACCTATCAACATGATAAATAAGCTTCATTAAGATCTATAGAGGTTGGTGATGTTGACCCCCTCTCAGGGAACCTTAAGGTCCCCATGGGGCCGGTCAACATCTATAGATCTTGTCGCATTGAATGTATTATCAGAGTTGATAGGTCTAAAAGAAACTTCTTCCTTGTCTGAGGGTTCAGACTGGGCAGAACAGGCTTACCTTGAAATTTTGATGTCTGACTTTCTTTATTGCCAGGATCTTTACCAAACTGGTCTTTTGCCATGGTACAACAGAACCGGTGTTGGAGTCTGATAGAACCTGACAAGTGGAGGAGGTCCCCTACCCAGCTCCACCCTAGGCCCTTTGAAATAATACTGTGGGCCCATGGACTGAATGTCCAATGGTCCCTGAAGAGGCGTAATCTCCCACCTACCTGAGGAGGCTCACTTAGTGGGGGGCTTATTATCCCTGCCTCCTCTTGAGCCTCTACCTCTAGATTGGAGTCTGGAACCGGGCCTGGACCTAAAACTTCCTCTACCTCTATTGCCCCTGAATTGGCGGTAGCTTTGAAAGGACGGCGATTCATAGGTAGGGTTGAAGGCCGGGGAGGAGACATAAGTTGCTGAACCAGCAGGATGGTGGGCTGGTTGGTTCAGTAAAACATATTGAGGATGTCCCTTGAGGTGGAAGGCTGAGCAATTTGGCTTACTGGAACTGCCTGAACAATTGTCTGGGTCTGGGGTGCCTTGTAAAGGTGGAACCTCCTAGACCTCTTTCCTGCCTTTAGGTTGGGGCCCCGAAAATTCTGAAGACTTCCTCTTGAAAGGAAGTCCCCAACGAATCCTGAGATTTTGATCGGCCCTTGAGGCCTCACTAATCACCAAGTTCACCATGTCCTCGGGAAAGAGGTTGGTCCCCCAGACAGAGGATTTTATGAGTTTGTTCGGCTCATGACGGATGGTAGCGTCAGCCAGAACAAATTTTCGGCATTTTCGGCAGTTCCTTCTTGCCACTATAAAGTCAAATAAATCACTCTGGAATGAGGCCGGAAGTGATTTAGTTAGGATCCTGAACAGAGGTTCGTCCTTATATACTGCAGATGTCAACTCCGCCGAGGTGACGGAGTTGATGGACCTGCTGAGACGGCACCTAGCCTCATACTCAGCTTTGATCAGAGACTCCGGAATCCTGGGCAACTGTTCACTAAAGAGATTCGAAGCACACTCCGGATCTAGTTTACCCACAGTGAAGATTTCCGGAGCCCCCGCCCAGCATTCTAAGTCTGCTGGAAAGAGAAGAGGGGTAGGTTCCGTCTCACGAAGGTATGGCATCGGCTTCTCCTCTGTTCCGGCCTGAAGGGTTAACTCCGCTACTTTGGAGGTGCAAGGAGTTGGAACATCCTCATTAACAGTAAACATTGTGAAACGGCCTTTATGAGGGGTCAATTTAGTGTTCAAACACTCCCAGTCAGATAGGATCCTAACCCATGCTGACTGCGCTTGGTCCCTAGGAAAGATCACTGTCTCCTTGGGAACCTTATCTTCCCTTACCAGGGCTTCCTCGGAAAGACAAGCATACCCTGGGAAGGGAAAAACAAGATCCGCCGGGAAGAACTCGTAATCTTCCATGGGGCGGGTGCCACAGCCTTCGATGGTTAATTTACCACTAACGAAGGGGGCATTGAAAGCGAGACGCCAAGGGTTACAGTCCTCATAAGCTGGGAGCTTAGAGGCGTCTGGAATAGCAAAATTCCGTTGCTGTACCGGACCTGAACTAACCAGTCCGGCAAGCGACTCCTCTTGCGTCTTCAGTCTCTCCGCCAAGGATTGAACAAACTTCCCTGACGACTCAAGGCTCGAGGCAAGATCACGAGACATTGCCTCGAACTGAGAAGTGACCTGCTCAGAGAGCATTTTCATCATTGACTCTGCTAAGGCTTCAGGATCAAAGTCAGGTTTTTTAGACCTGCTTGACTTTGTTCTCGACCCCTTAGAAGGGGGAGTAGCCTTCTGGGAGGAAGTCGAAGGTTTGGGAGCCAATGACACCTTGGCGGAGCTTGGTACAGATGGAGTTTTCGGGGTTTAGACAATTTAGGTAAAGTCTTCGTCTTCATCGAGGACTTCACCTTGGGGATCACCGACCGAACGGGCCCCCAAGGTGGAGACCTTAGAGAATCCTTGAAAGGATGAAGACGAAGACGCAGGTGAGCTAAGAGACAATGGATTAATGGATTTACCTGCCTCACTTACATCCCTACCTTCCTCCTCTGGGTCGATGGCCATCGGCTCGATGTCCAGATTGATGTTGGCCACTTCCTCGGCCACTTCACCGCACAGCTCTTGATCTTCCATTGAGATCTGAGTCTCCAGTCTAATCTTGTTGATCAGGGGCTCTGCCACTTCGGGGGCTACAGCTGCAGACGCCCTAGCATTAGGGTAGAGGATATTACAAATGTCCTCTGCCAGCACATAGGGGCGCCCCTGACCAACGTTGTGACCGAAGCCGCCGACCCAGTTCTTCAAGGTCGCCAGAGACGAAGCTTGACGGGACCGAGGGACCTGTAATCAAATACAATGTCAATAAAAGGAATTGACAAGGATGCTATCTTTTAAACAAGTATACTTAGAGTTGCTTGAAACAATCGAGCGTGAAATAAAGGGTAACGTACCGAATCATCAATCACATCAGAGTAGAGAGCGTAGCACACATCGCAGCCATCTGGGTGCCAGACGAGATGATCTTCGATCTCGACTGCACAGCCATCATGCGACCTGCATGCTACGTGGCCACAGGGTTGTTGTAGGTAGGCATTACAGCCTGGCTCCTGGCAATGCACCACCTATAAGAAGAATTGATACATGAGTATCTAAAATAAGCGCCAGAACAGCTAAACTAGTAATACTTAAAGTTATAATATTCCTCTCTATGCCGGAGTTGAGAACTGGGGTTACGGCGGAACTCTCCAATGAGATCTAAACAGGTGGGCCAAACCTGAAGCAGATCACGCCGGAAAGCAATTCCGATGACGCTGGAGTTATGGATGTAAAGGACCCAAAGGTGTGTGTGTACAGGTGTGTGGGGATGTGAAAAAGAAAAGGTGGAAAGGCATACATCTTGGTAATAGATTGGGAAGCTTAAGAAGGGTGGTCGATTTGAGTAATGATAAGCAAGTTAAGGGATATGATGTGATGGCCGAAGGGGAAAAGTCAGAAGAGTGGAGAAAGAAAAGCTTAGGGAAAAGGTGAGGTTGAATGAGAAAGAGAGAGAGCAGGTGTATGAGTTATCTCAGGAAAGAAAAGGTGTGTTGAGTCAAGGTGATGAGGACTTTGGGACAGCTAGGTTGCCAGAGTTCTGTATTCGGCTGACAGACAACACACCGATTCTGGTGTACAAAAGGCAGAAAAGTTTGTGGAGAGTGAGAAACTTCCCTCGACCCAGGACTGTGCGAGAGTGGTGTGGATTTTTGGGATTGATCGAGTTTGGAAGAAAGTTTGTGGAAGATTATTCAAGAATTGCAAAGCCGTTGTCAGAATGGACACACTGTAAGAAGAGTAGTTATGAGGTGGGATGAAAGGATGGTGCAAGTGTTCGAGAAATTGAAAGAGGAGATGGTGAAGGATGTGGAGTTGGCTTACCCTGACTATAGTACAGATGCCAGTAAGTTAGAAGGGTATATGGATCCGAGCGGAGTGTTGATGGGTGGATGTTTGATGCAGAAGCAAGTGGTGAATGGAGTTGAAAGGGATAGAGTGATAGCGTATGTAAGTAAGGTGTTTAGTTCGGAAGAGTGAAATTACTCAACTGTTGAGAGTTGGCAGTATTGCAGTTCTGTGTGAAAGCATTACAACCATTTCTGTATGGTGTGAGGTTTGTGGTCCATACGGACCATCAACCTCTAGTGCATCTGCAAAGAATGAAAGGAGTGGATGCTAGAGTTGCGTAAATGGTAAAGGATTTGAGTGACTTTGATTTCTTAGTGGAGTATGTCCCAGGTAAAAGAAATATTATTGCAGACATGGTGTTTAGACTACCTGGGGAAGGGACAGAAGAGAAAATAAAAGACATAAGACCGGAATATCTGCCAAGAGTAAGGGGGTGGTGACTCGATGTTTGAAAGTGTGTGGTATGGACTGAATGATTTGGTAGATGAAGGTTTAAAGGTGTGGGTGCCTGGAAGTGTGAATGAACTGAGGGTGGTGAGTGAGGAAGTTTGCAAGAAGCCTGGATGTTTGGGAGTGTAAAATGTGGAACAGTATCGGAAGAGTCTGAGAGCTACGATGTGTCCTGGTGTAGCCCCATTTCATGAGGTTCTGGTGGTAGTGAGTAAGAAGTATAAGACGATTGTGTCCGTACACACTGGGGGTGAGAAACCTATAGTGTATCGACATGAGGGAATGAAAGAGAGTGAGCATGAGTTGCATCTGCAGAGCTTGAGTGGGGTACACTATGACTGGGTCATGGAGAAAAAGAGCTATAAAAGGAAATATGAGAAAGAGAAAAATGCTGAAGAGAGAACTCAGAGTTGCTGGAAGTGGAAAGTGATAGTAAGGAGGTGAGTGAAGGATGTTTGGTTGGCACTGTAGAGAAAAGTGTCAGTGTGTACGCAGGAGGGGAAACGCAATGATTGTGGAAGCAGATATGAGTGGAGGACAGTACTGTGGTTTGGTTGACACGGGAGAGCAAATATTGTTGGTGAACTTGCGTGATTAGGGATGTTGAGAGAGTGAACTGGAACATTAAAAGGCGAGTGAGTGGTGAATGTGTCAATAAGAGGTATAGCAGGAAGGTTGGTTGGAGGGGAGGAAGTGAGGTTGAAGGTAAAGTTGGGAGTGTTTGAGGTGGAAGCTTGTTTTGTAGTACTGGGAGATGAGTAGAAGCTTTATTGTTTCCTGTTTGGGATAGATTTCTTGAGGAAGAATGGATTGGCAGTGGATGTTTGGATATGAGTTCTGTTGAAAGACGAGGTTGTAATGGAAAATTCAAAGTCATGTGGTAAATAAGGCCAGGTTTGTGGGAATGATTGATAGGAGTCTGAGCGAGGAGGAGGATATAGTGGAGTTGGACAAGAGTGAGAATGAATTGCTAACGACAAAGGATGTTGAGGAGATGCAGCGGAAGTCTGATAGTGAGTGGGTTGAGGAGGTGTATTAGAGAGGGAGTACCTGGAAGAAGATGGCCTTTGTTGTTGAGTAAATGGATGCGGTTTGCTGAGAGATTTGTGTTGTGTGAAGGAGTGGTGTATTTTTCAAAAGAGAGGATGGGAGAGTTGATGTACATTCTAGTGTTCTTGATGAGTGGAGTAGTAGGGATGTGCATGTTAGTCCATGAGAAGTATAGACATATGGGGAAATTTAAGTTGACCAAGTGTATGAAAGAGCAGACATTTTCCCCATATTTGAGGAAGATTTGCACGGATGTGGCAGTTACATGTGAAGAATGTCAGAAGGGAAAGTATCAGTGTATGCTGGCCCACCTGTTTTGAAGCTGAGTATGAAAGAACCATTTGAGTTGGTGGGAACTGATTGTATAGCTTTGCCAGTAACTGAGAGGAAACATAGGAGTGATTGTTATGATAGATCATAAGATTAAGTTTGTAAGTTGTGTGGCTGTGAAGAATAAGACAAGTGAGAACGTTGCATGAGTGGTCAGTGTGGCCTTGTTGCCTGCATGTTTGAGAAAGCCGGTAAGAATGTTGAGTGATAAATGGGCCGGAGTTTGTTGGTCGACCATTTGAGTAAATGTTGAGAGAGTGGGGTATCGAGCACGTAGTAACAACTCCATACATGCAGAGTGCGAATGGGTTGGCAGAACGAACCATAAGGACTCTGAGTGAGATGTTATGAATGTTGACTGATAGAGAGAATGAATGGGATTTGTTGTTAGAAAGAGTGGTACCAATGTATAATGGGTCAGTACATAAAAGCACTGGCTTCTTGTTGAGCAGCCACCACAGGACAAAAGAAAAAAGGTTCCCTCAACAGCCACCACAGGACAAAGGAAAAAAGGTTCCAAGGGCTTGTGGGCAAGACCACAGGAAGAAGACAAGAGTGTGGTCTATGAGACCACATCTTGCTTCCAGACCGACAGAAACTTGACTTTGTGAGCTCTCGGGTGGAAAGTACTAGTATCGTCGTCACCAGCTGCCGTGCACCTCCTTCGATCGTTTCACGAACCCAGGAGAAAGACGTGTCCTTAAGACACTGCTTCCTTGGGAGAGATATTACTAATGAAAACATTGACGACATCCAGGTTAGGAATGTTGAGCCTTTCAGAAAGTACCACAGCTCCCTAACAGGACAAAGTAACGACTGATGTGGATCATCAATACAAAGTCAAGGAGGAGGGGAACAAGAAGGACTCGAACTCGACAGTAGGTGCCAATGGATTCACAGTCCACTTACAACATCCGAGAAGGAGTCGAGGTATTGATCCCCTTCACCTGTTCTTCCATCTTCTACGCTAAGGCTGGAGCGAGATGAGAGGTGGTTCTAAGAGGGCACATCTCTGTCCGACAACTCTCCTAAGGGTGCATGCAGAGCACGGGACAGGAACCCTAAACAAGAGTCACATGCCACCCAGGGAACAGATCCCTGGCACACCAAGACCAAAGAAGCTTCTCATCTGTAGCTAAATCTCGACTGACGAGAAAAAGGCTACTTCAGATAGAAGACTAAGTCACAAGGGCCTACGTTCTTCACAAATGTAGGGGAGAGAAGCAACCCTGGTGGAGAAGACGAGGAAGTTCAGACTTGAAGAGCAACTCTGACCTGAGAAGAAGTTCTGTCAACGACACCAACCAGCAAAGATAGATCCAGTCCCTGGGACAGTGTTGCAGAGGACTTCAAGAGATATCCAGCTGTATCCACTGTCGCTCGGCGAGAAAGCCTATGCTTGCAAGGAAAGCTGGAAGGTCTCCCAGTCCTAAACACACATGATGTATTGCCTGAAGAACCACTTCTTATGTAGTTGCTACAGGAGGTTGGGTCAAGCAGAACTCTTCTCGATACCTCAGAAGCAGAGCTATCAGGTTGGGCGAAAGGCAAAGTCTTCCAGCATTTGTCTGTAACTCAGGGTGAGCAATGCTTGTGAACCCCTAACGAAACAGACAAATACAGAGGGAAAAACCTAGATATCGATCTTTCCCAAAAAGACAGCATGCCTCACTGTAGCAGCCCCCAGGTCTGGTAAGAAGGAGCGAGAAAACTACCAACTTTTTTGTGCCAGGAGACAGCAGAAAGATGGTAGAGATCTCTCAGTCGAGCAGTCTCTTTGTGAATCTTCATGAGGAAAAGAGCGAAAAGCACGTTCCGTCCCAATCACTCAAACCCGAGGCTGAGCTCGCCTACCAATACATCCCCACTGGGAATGTGTCTGGCTAACTGAGCTATCGAGTGAATCCGGAAGTAGACACACGATGTGAGGAGAATAGGAGGAAAAAATATTGCCTCTTGTTTAATCAACAAAGCCACTAACTCTTTCCTCATGTTCAAGAGAAAACCAGGATGGAGAATGGAAGCAAAACCATCCTTCATTCTCCACCATGGGGAAGCTTCTGCAAGATGACAGGATACCAAGACGATTAGCTCTAGCCGGGCTGGCATCTCCCAAATTGGGAGCACGAGAGAGGAAGCAGAATGGAAGTTTGATGAAAAGAATTGCTGAGACCCAAGGGAAATAGATACTTCTCCTGAATGAATCCATTCCCAGGTCTCGGCAATGTTGTTGTCAGCTCCAGAAATTCAATAAGTATCATTTCATCTAGGCATCTGCACCTCCCTTATGAAAAAGAGGGTGGAAAGAGACATAGCTATGCACGCTTTCCCAGAAAGGAAGAAGAGGGCTATGTGTTCCGTGATCTTCTTCTGAAGCCTGGGACTTCTTAGGAGTTGGGGAGGTTGGCTTGAACCTAAGGTTGAGTCGAGATGACTAAGACCCAAAGGTCTTGCCAGTGTCCAAAGGATATAGATACTTCTCTGAAGGAATCCTTGATTACTACGGTATCTGGCAAATCTCTGAAAGAGAAAAGCAGAACCAAGTAAAGGTTCGTTATTAAGGGTCGAGCCAACTAGGGACTTACATAACTGCAGATCCGAATTAGCACAAAAGTCCTTCTTCTTAGCACCAGAATTGCCCACAGATTGCTATCTGATATAGGAAGACCCACCCCCCAGACAGGACCAGCCCACAGATTGCCGTCTGGTATAGGAAGACCCACCCCCAGATAGGACCAATCTCCAGAAGGCAGGGTTCTTTCCAGGAATGGTCGTATCCGAGGAGAGAAAGCCTAAAAGTGAAGGATCATGGATCCCTGAGGAGACTGCCTGGAGGAAACCAGCAGGTGTCCTCCAAGATCACCGCCTCTCGTTGCGGAAGAGAGTACCATTCATGGCAAGGAGAAACAGAGAGAACCCAGTCAGAACAACCTGCAGTCGACAACACCCTCCAAGGCAAGAAGAATTCGTACTCTGTCAAGGCGGGGGAGGAGCTTGGTGTCTCGACCTGAATGAACTCCTTGTCCAAGAGAAGTATTCATCTGGTCGAGATTGCTCTCACAAGTAAGGACCACGGCGGCCCCCAAAACTGCAAGGGTTGCAAGTGGTGAAGATTATTCATTGGGGGAGCCATGGTCCTGTCCCGGGGATCCTCGCGCTGATAAATTGGCACGAAGTTCTCTGAGAAACGAGGATGATCGCAACTTGAAGAGGAAGACTCACTGCTTCTAAACCATGAAACTCCTGTACCTCTCTCCTGGGAGGGAGACCTCGACAGATCCCAAGAAACCCTCCTCGGCTACCTGGTTGTACTACAAGAGAATCGGGGGACCAACACTAAAAGCATGTCAGGCAGCCGAACTCCAAAGAAAGACATATTCGTCGCAGCTCTCTCTGTCTGTCCCATGCCTCTCGGAACAAACGAGAGGAAAGAGCACAGGTGAGGAGAAAGAGTACCCCTACCTGTCCTGCCAGTGACCAGCAGGAGGGGCGGACAGTGAGCGATAATCAACCGAAGGAGATTATTGCCACACAGAGGAAGAAGAGCGCTTTCCTGGGAAGAGCAGAAAGTTCACTCGAACAGTGCTGAGAACCCGATTCGGAAAAACCGAGCAGGGCCGAGCGGGGCCGAGCGCGGTGGACTGGGAGGCAAGCGGGGAGAGCCGAGACAGTCTCCTGAACGCGACCAGGAGCTGGGCGGGGAGAGAAAGCCGAGCCGAGCCGATGGCGCGTATGCAATCACAACTGGACAGGGCGGAACTCTTCTGCCGTGAACTAGTGCTAATTTCCCGAACTCTAAACTCCTCCGAGTCCAAGGCCCCTTGAGAAGAAGGTTTAAAGGGGAATTCTTTGTCTGCTACCCTGCATGCTCGAACCCAAAGGTTCAAGACACAAGGATGAGACCCAGCCAAGCAACTGAAGCAGCTGGCGGGCAGTATCGAGACACCTGGGCATCTCAGCACTGAGACACCTGGGCATCTCAGCACTGAGACACCTGGGTATCTCTGCACTTTCTCTCATCCTGTGCCTCTCACCAGGAGAGTGCTTGTGATTCATAGAATTTGAGCGACCTATGAGACTCCCAAAAACCAGGAGCGGCTGCTTTCTGTTTCCTAAGGAATCGAAAAGAGCCAGGCACAGAACTAATCTGAGATGCAGACTTCTAAGACTGGCAATGAGGGTGCGGGCCCAGAAACATGAGACCCCAGAGGAGAATGTGAATTGGTTCCCACTCGAGGGAGGGAAGAGCCAACGATACAAACTTGTCTCCCAGAAGAGAGTGAGTCCCTCAGAAGTCCCGCAGGACTCTCAAAGGGAATCTCTTTCCTGCTTCTTCTCATGTTCCAACCAATAGGATCGAGACACCAGGATGGGAACCCAACCGAGCACTGGTAAGCACTGCTCCTGAACTGGGCCAGGGAGACTACTCTTCAGACCAGATCGGGATACTTGATGTTCCACAGAATCTCAAGCACTCGGAGCAGCTCACGAACGAGCCCCCGAAGCAGCCCGTACCTTAAGCCCCATACACACTATGCAACATGATGCATGCAGTGTTGAACGGATGTGTTGAAAAACCACTTTTTCAACACAAAGCCACATCACCAACGTGTTGATGGGGCAAACCGATTTCAAAAGCTTGTGCAGTGATGCATGAGTAGTCGGAGTGGTAGGACGTTCCGCTCAGCTCCAGCGCCGATGGCTCGATAACCACCACTGGCCAAACCCCTTGAATGGACAAGGACCAACACTCTACACTGTTGTATTTTCCAGCTTTAAACTGAGTGTTTGGTGGCTGGGATGATTGGGAAGAATACATAGTAGATGTTTGAATAATAAGTGTGGCTAAAGGCATTTTGAAGAACCTTGACAAGGAAGAGCAAAAGGAATATTTGCCCCTCCCTTAATCCATTAATTGCACTCTGTATATCCCTTTCAACTTCTCTTCTCAAACATGTGATGCCTTACTGTCAAATCTGGCCGGAGAACAAGTGAGCAGTGTTGCAGTACAGTTTGGCCGCTAGTAATTTTATTCAACACCACTACTGCATCACGTGGCTGATGCATGATGCATAGTGTGTACAGGGCTTTAGAGGCAGAACCTCTAGGACTGGGAATGGGAGCACAAACCGAGGTCTGCGCGTCCTCGGCTCCCGAAACACAAAACCCAGGGGTATGCAAATCGTTCCCAAACCGTAAGGTCAGAAAGAGCCAACGAGAGACCCACTGCCTCCTCGGAAGGAGGTAGTACCTAGACGTCCAAGGGCATCAAGGGGGAAGAAGCAGCCTTCCTATCCTTCGGCTGACGGAGGTCTATCCGGTTCCCAGGACCCCCTCGAATCTCGGGAGAGGAAGAAGAGAGGCAGCAGAAGACAAAATCAAAGATAAGTTGAAGAAGACGGCAGCTACTTCCACGGGGCAACTTCCTTCACCTTCACACCGACATCTTCTACAGGATGGTGGACATGAAACATTGTAACCTCCAGGCCAGCTAGGCAGGATCACAATGGAAGCAGCCCAGGACACCACCACCAGGAGAAGCAGCCCGCACGATCAGAACAGCCGATGCAGGAGCTACAGAAGCAGTTCGCAAGGCAGGAGCAGGAGACCAAGTAGAGCCGCCAAGAGACTATCGCCGAGTCAACAGGAACATAACACAGGAAACAGCAGGAGCAGACGGACCATAGATACGCCAGAGGCAGTGACACAGCATACATGAAGGCCAGATAATAGTGATTGATCCATATTGGCGGGAACACAGTCGGAACGATCCCGACATGTTACTATTCCATTCCAACCAGGTACTGTGGATGATCACGAAGCAACACTGTATGAACACTGGAACTCCTTCATGCAAAGATTTCCCAACTAAGATATCCAGCCAACTACTGCTGTGCCTACGATGCGAACTGTCAACCTGGAAGAAAAAGCAAAGATGATTAGTAGAGGGAGACTCCTATTGCTACAAGGGGAACTGCCCTATGCAGTGAGAGGAGGCCCCTGAGAAGAGGTCGCCCGACCACCTGCACCCCCTCCCCCGACAGTCTTCACCTGGCAAGCTTGCGAAGAGGGCGAATGAGAGAGATCTCTCCCAAAGGAGAGGTAAGGAAGAACCTACAGGGAGAGAGAAGGAAGGAGGGGAGGCCACCAAGGGCGCCGTGGAAGCGATACTCACTGACGATGCCCACAACCTTCCCCCTGCCGCACTCTCCATGGTGCAGGCAGCGAAAACAACACTCAGCACAGGTAGAAAGGAAGTGGTCATGCCCTTGTACATGGAGGGTGGGAGCCCAAAAAGGGGAGCGAACTTGTTACGTCCCGATCAATGTAGGGGAGTGAAGATATTACGTCCCATTCTATCACAAATCGCGGGTTTGTTTATTAACAAATATCAAACACATTAATATATACACAAAAATACAGAAAGATCCCATCAGGATAATAAAGAGCTTAACAACAGTCAGGCAAAGCGATCCAAAAACACGTCTGCAACGCATGGCGGCCGAAAGCAAACTGGAATGTTTTCATGCGGGTATTCCCCGCCTACCTATCAGTAGTTACTGCCTAACCTCCTTGTTCAAGAGTTTAACGGCTGTGTCCAGCTTCTCCGTAAGTAATTCCTAATGTAAAGGACCGATGGTTTGTATATCGTGTTGGAACAAAAAATAATACCTATACTGAACAACTTCTGGAGTGAATACAGAAAACGGGGTCACGGTTATTGAAGGGCTAGTAGGCATTTCAGAGGGAATATAAGTTAACCAGATTTACCTTAATCTAACCTTTCCTAGGATGCAGTGCCCTAACCTGCTTGAGAGGCTTCGTCCCACCCCACAGAACCCCTCAACTATGTGGTAGGTCTACCCCTCCCTCTGCAATCTACCCCAACTCTCATTCTTCATTTTTTTTTTTTTTCTGCTGGATATACCATACTAAAATTATGTCTTTGTATCATTGTTCTCAATTTGCCTATACCCTACCTAGGCTAATATACTATGCTGTACCATTAGTTGACGGCTATTTGTACCAAATATAATGTATTTTTATATCAATACATTTTCAAATGGTCAATTAACAGTTCAATCAAAAGCATTACCCTATTTGATAAACAGTCTGCTACAGCAAGTGAAGGAAGCCTAGACTGCTTTTATATGTTCCAAGGTTATGACCATTAATTATTATCATTACTGCTTTTATATGTTCCAAGGTTATAACCCTTAATTATTATTATTACTATTATTCAGAAAATGAACCCTACTCATATGGACCAAGCTCCATTGACTTAAAAACTCAAGCTTCCAAAAATAAAATTTTTTAAAGTAAATTGTATTTTTCCTAACTATACAAACCTGAGGTCCTTTACATTAGGAATTACTTTCAGGCGTAGGCTGGAAACGGCCGTTAAACTCTTGAGCAAGGTGGTTAGGCAGTAACTACCTCCAGGTACGCGGGGATGCCCGCCTGCCCGGATGTAAACATTCCAGTTTGCCTTTCAGTCCAGGTTCAGATTGAGGGGTGGCATAAGGTGGGCATAAAGTGTAAAGGACCTCGGGTTTGTATAGTTAGGAAAAATACAATTTACTTTAAAAATTATTTGTTCCGACACAATATACAAACCCTCAGTCCTTTACATTAGGAAGACTCACTAGTTGGAGGGAGGAATCTGAGTGAGTCTCCTGAACTGACTGGAGTTCTACACACCTGGGTTACTCCTCCTGGTCGAAAGAGCGAGGAGGAGTACCGTGCCTCTGACATATTGATCGGAGTGTGGGAACTGCAAAATCAAATGTCAGATACTGGACCTTTTCGCATGAGTGAGGAAACGTAACTCCTACGAAATAGGCTGGAAGGATCTAGAGTCGGAGGCAGTAAGGAAAAGCTGAGATAGGGTTCCCTTATTGCCAGTTTCTCCTTCCTCCCCTTGCTAGAGGAAGGAGTGGAATGGCTCCTATGATTCTATACGAAAAATAGAATGGGTGCTCGATGTGTAGTCTTACCGCATCAGTGCCAGTTCCAGCAGCTATTGGTTTGAGTCCTATTCTCATCCCTAAGGAGAAGTTGGAGGACGGGGAAGGAGGAAGAGAGGCCAGTTTCTCTCGGAATCCTTCTCACTTCCAGAACCAATGCCTTAGGCGAGATGCTACTCGTCCTCTTGAAGGAGCCGGGTAAGACAACACAACTTGTTGAGCAGCCACCACAGACCCAAGGAAAAAGGGTTCCAAGGGCCTGTGGGCAAGACCGAAGGAAGAAGACAAGAATGTGGTCTAAGAGACCACGTCTTGCTTCCAGACCGACAGAAACTTCCAGAATGCGAGGGATGGACCAAGCCATCGACTTCGTGAGCTCTCGGGTGAAAGGTACCAGTATCGTTGTCATCAGCTGCCAAGTAACTCCGTTGATCGCTTCACGAAGTCAGGAGGAAGATGTGTCCTTAGACACTTCTTCCTTGGGAGAGACAGTACTAGCGAAAACTTTGACGACATCTAGCTTAGGAATGTCGAGCCTTTCGGAAAGTACCACAGCTCCCAATAGGACAAAGTAACGAATGATCTGGATCATCGACACCAAGTCCAAGGAGGAGGGGAACAAGAAGGACTCGAACCCGAGAGCCAATGCCAATGGATTCAGAGTCCACCTACGACATCCGAGAAGGAGTCGAGGTATGATCCCCATCCCTGTTCTTCCATCTTCTACGCCAAGGCCAGGGTAATATGAGAGATGGTCCTAAGAGGGCATATCTCTATCCGATGACTCTCGTAGGGTGCATGCAGAGCACGGACAGGAACCCTAAACTAGAGTCGCATGCCACCCAGGAAACAGTTCCCTGGGAGAGCACGACTGAAGAAGCTTCTCGTCCGTAGCTAACTCTCGACTGAGGAGACGAAGGCTACTTCAAATAGAAGACTAGGTCGCAAGGGCCTATGTTCTTCACAAATGAAAGGGAGAGAAGCAGCCCTCAGCGGAAAACGAGGAAGTCCAGACTTAACAAGCGGCTCTAACCCGAGAAGAAGTTCCAAATTCTCGGACGGCCAAAAGGCTGCCCTGAGCCCAGGACGGTGATGAGAAGGTACTAATCGCCTCGGTCACACTAATTCAAGACAAGGTCTTACCAGTGTGTGCCTATTCCTCAATCTGTGAACTGCAAGACACAAGATGTGAGGGGAATATGCAAGCATATTCGAAGGTTCCTTCAATCAAGCATTAGCCTAACTCTTTCCTCATACATTGAAGAGGAAAGAACGGAGGAAAGGAAGCAGACTTCCATTCTCCACCATGGGGAAGCTTCTGCAAGATGACAGGTTACCAAGGCAATTAGCTCTAGCCGGCTGGCATTTCCGAATCATGGGAGCACCAAAGGAGAGGTGGTGGGATGAAAGTTCAGTGGTGGAAAGAATTGCCGAGACCTAAAGGGAAATAGATACTTCTCCTAAAGGAATCCATTCCCAGGTCTCAGCAATGTCGCTGCCAGTTCCAGAGACTCGATAAGTATCATTTCCAGGCATCCAGGCATCAGCAGTTGTAATCTTCTTCTGAAGCCTAGGACTTCTTAGCTAAGGAGTTGAGGGGGCTGGCTTGAACTCAAGGTCGAGTTGAGATGACTAAGACCCAAAGTTCTTGGCCATTGTCCAAAGGACAAGTCAGTGCCCTGGTGGGAACCTTGATTACTGGGGTATCTGGCAATCTCTGAAAGAGAAAGGCAGAACCAAGTAAAGGTTCGTTCCCAAGGGTTGAGCCAACTCGGGACTTACGAAACCGGAGATCCGAATTGGGACAAAGTCCTTCTTCTTAGCACCAGAACTGCCCAGGGGTGGAAGCTTGGTGTCACGACCTGAATTAACTCCTTCGAAGAAAAGAATTCATCAGGTCGAGAGCGCTCTCGGAAGCCAGGACTGCGGCGATCCCTGACACTCTCGGCCCCTCGGAAACTGCAAGGGTTGCGAGTGATGCAGGTTATACATTGGGGGAGCCGTGGTCCTGTCCCAGGGATCCTCACACCGATTCGAATAAAATCGCGCAAAGTTCCCGAGAACACGGGGCGATCAGAACTTGAAGAGGAAGACCTCGCTGTTTCCGATGCATGAAACTCCTGTACCTCTCCCTTGGAGGAGACCTTGACAGATCCCATGAAACCCTCCTCGGCTACCTGGTTATAATACGAGAAAGAATCGGGGACCGACACCCAAAGCATGCCAGGCAGCCGAACTCCAAAAGAAAATTTCACCGGAGCTCTCTGTCCTGTCTCAAGCGCCTCTCGGAACAACCGAGAGGAGAAGAGAACAGGTGAGGAGAAAAGAGTATCCCTACCTGTCCTGCCAGTATAATAAGCAGGAGAGGCAGACCGTGAGCGATAATCAAACGAAGGAGATTACTGCCACACGGGGAAGGAAGAGCACTTGTGCTGTGGCAAAGCGCTTTCCTGGGAAGAGCAAAAAAGTTCACTCGAACATAGCCGAGAACCCAAATCGGAAAAAACAGAGTAGGGCCGAGCCGAGCCGAGCCGATCCCGCGAACGCGATCCAGCTGGTCGGTATGCGGCGGACTGGGAGGCAGGCGGGGCAAGCTGAACCGAGCCGAGCCAGTCTGGCAAGCTGAGTCGAGTCGAGCCGAGCCGAGCCAGTCTGGCAAGCCGAGTCGAGCCGAGCCAGTCTCGTAAGTGCGACCAGGGGCCAAGCCGAGCCAATTGCGCGAACACAATCATAACTGGGCAGGATGGACTCGTCTGCTATGAACAATTGCTAGTTTCCCGAACTCTAAACTCCTTCGAGGCCGAGGCCTCTCGAGAAGAAGGTTCAAAGGGGAATTCTGTCTGCTATCTTGCATGCTCGAACCCTTAAGTTCGAGACACGAACACAGCCCGGCCGAGCAACCAAAGCAGCTGGTGGGCAGTATCGAGACACCTGGCGTCGCGGCACCCCGACACCTGGGTGTCTCAGCAACCAGACACCTGGGTGTCTCGGCACTTTCTCTCGTCCTGTGCCTCTCGTAAGGAGAGCGCTCGTGATTCGTAGAATTCAAGCTACCCAAGAGACTTCCGAAAATCAGGAGCAGCTGCTTTGTTTCCTAATAGATCGAAAGAGCCAAGCACAGAACCAGTCTTAGACGCAGACTTCCAAGACTGGCAACGAGGGCGTGGCCTCGAGAGGCGCTCTCGCTGACC
The DNA here is from genome assembly GCF_040412425.1 of Macrobrachium rosenbergii. NCBI lineage: Eukaryota > Metazoa > Arthropoda > Malacostraca > Decapoda > Palaemonidae > Macrobrachium > Macrobrachium rosenbergii. Next base: position 9,391,720 of record NC_089763.1, on the reverse strand, counting down.
CCGAAAATGCAAGATCCCACAGCAGAAAGGGAATCATTGAAGAGAAACTTGTCTCCCGGAAGAGAGTCAGTCCCTTAGAAGTCCCGCAGGACTCCCAAAGTGAATCTCTTTCCTGCTTCTTCTGGTGTTCGAACCGAGAGGATCGAGACACCAGGCTGGGAACCCGACCAACCACTGGCAAACACTCGGGGAACGCTTGCGGTGCTGGCAGGAAGAGGAGCCAAGACACCTGGGTGCCTCGGCCCTTTCTCTCACACTGCTCCCGAACTGGGCCCAGGAAAATCTCTCCAGACCAGATCGGGATACTCAATATTCCATAGAATCTCGAGCACTCGAAGCGGCTCGCGAACGAGCGCCCGAAGCAGCCCCCATCTTAAGAGGCGGAACCTCTAAGACTCGGGAACGGGATCGCAAACTGAGGTCTGCGCGCCAGCGCTTCGAAAAACACAAAACCCAGGGCTGTGCGAATCGGTTTCCTAACCCGAAGGTTGGGAAGAGCCAACGAGACCCACTGCCTCCTCGGAAGGAGGCAGTCCCTAGACGTCCAAGGGCATCAAGGGGGGAAGAAGCAGCATTCCTTCCTTTGGCCAATGGAGGTCTGTCCGATTCTCGGGACCCCTTGGACCTCGGGAGAGGAAGGAAGACGCAGCAGAAGACGAAATCAAAGATAAGATGAAGAAGACGGCAGCTACTTCCACAGGAATGCTTCCTTCACCTCCACTCCGACATCTTCTACAGGATGGTGGACATGAAACATCGTAACCTCCAGGGTAGTCCGGCAGGAACACAACGGACGCAGCTAGGACACCACCACCAGGAGAAGCATGATCAGGACAGCCGATGCAGGAGCCACGGCAGCGGTTCGGAAGGCAGGAGCTACTGCAATGGCCAGGAACATCACCTCAACAGGACCACTTCCTACATCTTCACGCCGACATCTTCTACAGGATGGCGGACATCGTAACCACTGGGGCAGCTGGCAGGAACGCACGGAAGCGGCCCCGGGCACGACCGCCAGAAGCGGCAGGAATGATCAGGACAGCCGATGCAGGAGCTAAGGCAGAGGTTCGGAGAGCAGGAGCTATGCAACGGCCAGGAACGTCACTTCCACAAGGCGACTTCCTTCCCTTTCACGCCAACATCTTCTACAGGATGGCAGACATCATAACCTCCAGGGCAGCTGGCAGGAACACAACGGAAGCGGCCCCAGGCACGATCACTAGGAGAAGAAGCAGGCACGATCAGGACATCCGATGCAGGAGCTACATTAGTGGTTCGGAAGGCAGGAGCTACTGCAACGGACAGAATGTCATTTGAAAGTCACCAGCAGCGACAGGAGCGATCAGGGCGGCTGCGGCAGGAGACCAGGAGAGCAGCCCACAGACTGTCGTCGAGTTGACAAGAGCATAACACAGGGAACAGCAGGAGCAGATGGACCACAGATACGCAGGAAGCATTGCAACAGCATACATGAAAACCAGCAATGACAGCGATCGATCTACATCGGCGGGAACAGAGTCAGAGCGATCCCGACATGGAAATATTTCATCTAATCAGGTATTGTGGTCGATCCCGAAGCAACACTGAATGAATGTCGGGACTGCTTCATGCAAGATATTCTTGATATATCCAGCCAACTACTGCTGTGTCTGAGATGCTCACTGTCAACCTGAAAAAAAAACAAAGATGATTAGTAGAGGGAGGCTCCTCCCACTACAAGGGGAACAGCCCTACGCAGAGGGTGGAGGTACTCTAGACAAGGTCGTTCGATTGCTCCCCCCAGTCTTCGCCTGACGAGCGAGCGAAGAGGGCAAAGGAGAGAGATCTACTAAGGGGAGAAGGAAGAACTTACGGGAAGAGAAAAAAGGACGGAGGGGAGGCCACCAAGGGCGCCGTGGAAGCGAAACTTATCGACAACGCCTGTAACCTCCCACTCGGCCCGCAAATCTCTAAGCGCAGGCGGCGAGTAACACTCAGCATAAGTAGGAAGAAATTAGTGATGCCCCTTACACACGGAGGGTGGAAGCCCAGGAAGGGAACTAACTCTTACATCCCGATGGATGTAGGGGAGTGAAGATATCGCGTCCCAAACTATATCTCCGAAAATACAGGGGCGCCTTCAGTATTTACATAAAGGGCCGGTGGAGAGAAGCATTACCACTTGGTTACAGTACTCCAGTTATGCCCTTGGCCGTCAAACCCAAGACACAGGTAGGGAACGACGGCTTACGCAAGGTTATCACAAATCGTGGGTTTGTATTAACAAATATCAAACACATGTATATATAAACAAAAATACTGAAAGATCCCACAGGGATAATAAGAGCTTAACGACAGTCAGGCAGAGAGAACGAAAACACGTCATCAACACATGACGGGTGAAAGCAAACTGGGATGTTTACATCCGGGCAGGCGGGTATCCCCGCCTACCTGGAGGTAGTTACTGCCTAACCACCTTGCTCAAGAGTTTAACGGCCATTTCCAGCCTACGCCTGAAAGTAATCCTAATGTAAAGGACCGAGGGTTTGTATATTGTGTCGGAACAAACACAAAACCCAGGGCTATGCGAATAGGTTTCCTAACCCGAAGGTCGGGAAGAGCCAACGAGAGACCCTCTGCCTCCTCGGAAGGAGGCAGTCCCTAGACATCCAAGAGCATCAAGGGGAAGAAGCAGCATTCCTCTCCTTAGGCCGATGGAGGTCTGTCCGATTCCCGGGACCCCCTTGGACCTCGGGAGAGGAAGGGAAGACGCAGCAGAAGACGAAATCGAAGATAAGATGAAGAAGACGGTGGCTACTTCCACAGGGCGGCTTCCTCCACCTCCACTCCGACATCATCTACAGGATGGTGGACACGAAACATCGTAACCTCCAGGGTAGTCCGGCATGAACACAACGGACGCAGCTAGGACACCACCACCAGGAGAAGCAGCAGGCATGATCAGGACAGCCGATGCAGGAGCTACGGCAGCGGTTCGGAAGGCAGGAGCTACTGCAACGGCCAGGAACATCACCTCAACAGGACCACTTCCTACATCATCACGCCGACATCTTCTACAGGATGGCGGACATCGTAACCTCTAGAGCAGCTGGCAGGAACGCAAGGAAGCGGCCCCGGGCACGAATACCAGAAGCGGCAGGAATGATCAGGACAGCCGATGCAGGAGCTACGGCACAGGATCGGAGGGCAGGAGCTATTGCAACGGCCAGGAACGTCACTTCCACAAGGCGACTTCCTTCCCTTTCACGCCAACATCTTCTACAGGATGGCAGACATCATAACCTCCAGGGCAGCTGGCAGGAACACAACGGAAGCGGCCCCAGGCACGATCACTAGGAAAAGAAGCAGGCACGATCAGGACACCCGATGCAGGAGCTACATTAGCGGTTCGGAAGGCAGGAGCTACTGCAACGGACAGAATGTCATTTGAAAGTCACCAGCAGCGACAGGAGCGATCAGGGCGGCTGCGGCAGGAGACCAGGAGAGCAGCCCACAGACTGTCGTCGAGTTGACAAGAGCATAACACAGGGAACAGCAGGAGCAGATGGACCACAGATACACAGGAGGCATTGCAACAGCATACATGAAAACCAGCAATGACAGCGATCGATCTACATCGGCGGGGACAGAGTCAGAGCGATCCTAACGTGGAAATATGTCATCTAATCTGGTATTGTGGTCGATCCCGAAGCAACACTGAATGAATGTTGGGACTGCTTCATGTGAGATATTCTTTGATATATCCAGCCAACTACTGCTGTGTCTGCGATGCTCACTGTCAACCTGAAAGAAAAGCAAAGATGATTAGTAGTGGGAGGCTCCTCCCACTACAAGGGGCTCCCCCCCGCCTCGTCTTCGCCCGACAAGCGAGCGAAGAGGGCGAAGGAGAGAGATACACTAAAGGGGAGAAGGAAGAACCTACGGGAAGAGAAAAATGGACAGAGGGGAGGCCACCATGGGCACCGTGGAAGCGGAACTTATCGACGACGCCAGAAACCCCCGACTCAGCCCGCAATTCTCTAAGCGCAGGCGGAGAGCAACACTCAGCATAAGTAGGAAGAAATTAGTGATGCCCCTTATACATGGAGGGTGGAAGCCCAAGAAGGGAACTAACTCTTACGTCCCGATGGATGTAGGGAGTGAAGATATTGCGTCCCAAACTATATCTCCGAAAGTACAGGGCGCTTCAGTATTACGTAAAGGGCTGCTGGAAGAGAAGCATTACCACTTGGTTACACTACTCAGGAATACGCCCTTGGCCGTCAAACCCAAGACACAGGCAGGAAAACATTCCGGCTTATACAAGGTTATCACAAATCTTGGGTTTGTATTAATAAATATCACACACATGTATATATAAACAAAATAAAAACAGAAAGATCCCACAGGGATACTAAGAGCTTAACGACAGTCAGGCGGAGAGAGAGAACAAAAACACGTCATCAACACATGACGGGTGAAAGCAAACTGGAATGTTTACATCCGGGCAGGCGGGTATCCCCGCCTACCTGGCGGTAGTTACTGCCTAACCACCTTGCTCAAGAGTTTAACGGCCGTTTCCAGCCTACGCCTGAAAGTAATTCCTAATGTAAAGGACTGAGGTTTTGTATATTGTGTCGGAACAAAGTATGGTGTTCATTAGGACTAAGTAAGAGGAGGTAAAGACAAGGAGAATGGTCTTAGGGCAGTAATTCACTGCATCTCTGCTTGAACTTCCCATGTTCAAATTGCAAGACATCCTCAGCGATGATGTTCCATAGTTCAATGGTGTGAGAAATAAAGGACCCCTGGAACTAAGAAGTTCGACAGCAAGGCACATTTACTGCATATTGATGATGCTGCTCAGGAGCGCCTACAGTTTAGGTGGCCAAGGCTGTGGTGTAGGTTCCGTCTAGGAAACTGGTGGACGAATACAAACAAGACAATCTTTTCCTGTAGTACCAGGTCCTGACCTAACCAGATGTAACCAACCTAACCTAACATAGGCATCCTAACCTAGGGAGGGCTTTCCCCCTGGACCCCCCCAGAAAGCGTGAGGTCACTGGGTCGCGGAACTACTTACCCTGGTGGAGTTATTGTAGCACGGGCAGAAGGTGTTACGCGGCCTGGCAACCGAAACTGTAAACTACCCAACAGCTGAAAACATTATCAGGAACCGATGCAGAGTAGAGAGACGGGTAGGATTGGTAGAACTAAGTTATAAGTACATGGCGGGTATTTAGCGAGAAATGGTAGTTTCTTATAGTATTTTGGATGCTTATTAACAATTTAACGTTAATTTTTTAGGTCGGCTGTAATTAACTTGCAATTTACCTTTGAACTCTACCCACGGGAAGGGGACGGATGCTAACCGGGGTTTCCACGCGATCTTCACGAGACAGAGCACCGTATCGTCTGCTTGAACGGTTCATATCCCGTCTGGCAAGTGCAATAACTTGTTAACGATGGGTAACTCCCCACCCCCGGACCAGTACTAAACATGTCATTAAGGACATTCCATTTGGCCGACAACAAACAAATGCACCGCCAGTGTCAGAAGCCCTAAAAGAGTTGAAAAAACCAGTTTCCAAGGTACTGCACTTGCCAGACAGGATAAGAACCGTTCGAAACAGACGTAGCCGTGTTCTGTCTTCTGAAGATCGCGTAAGGAAACCCCTTCTTGGATGGACTTCAGGGGAAAATTGCAGGTTAATTACAGCAGGCCGCAAAAAAAAAAAAACCGTTGAATTGTAAATAAGCAACCAAAATACTATAAGAAAATAACAATTTTTGAAAGTAAATTGTATTTTTCCTAACTATACAAACCCGAGGTCCTTTACATTAGGAGATACTTTCAGGCGTAGGCTGGAAAACGGCCGTTGAACTTCAACAAGGTGGTTAGGCAGTTACTGTCCGGGAGGAGGGGAGCACCGCCTGCCCGGATGTAAACATTCCAATTTGCCTTTCAGGCCCATGTACAGATTGAGGGGTGGCATGAGGTGGGCATAATTGTAAAGGACCTCGGGTTTGTATAGTTAGGAAAAATACAATTTACTTTCAAAAATTGTTATTTGTTCCGACACAATATACAAACCCTCGGTCCTTTACATTAGGAGACTTACTGATTGGAGGGAGGAATCTGAAAAAGTCTCTCTGAACTGACTGGAGTTCACCACCTTGTCTTCCCTTCCTGGTCGTAAGAGCAAGGAAGGGAAAAAATCGCCTCTGACAAAAGATCGGGTTGTAAGAAACGCAAGATCTATGTCAGACTTCTGGGACCCTTTGCATGAAAGAGGGAAACGTCAGTTCATGCGAAGTAGGCTAGGAAGAATTGATGTCGGATGACAATAAGGCAAATACAAGCATTGGGTTTGTCTCAAAGTCATTTACTCCTTCCTCCCTTGCAAGAGAAAGGAGTGGGGTTGCTTCAATAACCTGAAAGGGAATAGAATGGAAGCTCACGTTATGTGCTTACCTGCCTCGATCGCCGGTCCAGCTTGTAACGGGCACGCCCAGCTCCCTGCCCGTGGGAAGAGAGCCAGGATGGGGAGAAGGAAAAGAGGCCAGTCACTCAACAAACATCTCCCAATCCACTACCTGCTGTACAACATAAGCGAGATGCAACCTGTCCCTGTTAGGGGAGCTGGATAAGCTACACAACTTGTTGAGCAGCCACCACAGGACCCAAGGAAAAAGTGTCCAAGGACTTGTGTGCAACATCCCAGAGGTAGAAGGAAGTGAAGGTAGTCTGTCGGGACCACACACCTGCCTTCAGTACCTGTGGTACCGACATATTCTTCCAGAATGCGAGGGATGGACCAATGCTGCGGACCTCGTGAGCTCTCGGACGAAAGCGTACGGTGTCGTCTTCTCCTGCAGCAGAGTACGCTCTCCTTATTGTCTCACGAAGCCAAAAAGAGATGGTGTTCTTGGACACTTCTTTCTTGGTCGAGCCAGTGCTAACGAAGAGTCGTCGACACTCAGGCTGGAGGTGCCGAGTCTTCTTCAGATAGCGCCGCAGCACCCTAACAGGACACAGTAGCATCTCGTCTGGATCATTATCTACAAAAGTCCTCTAGGGAGGATCATGAAGGACTCGAACCGTGCATCAGGGACCGAAGGATTCTGAGTCTTCGCTACGAAATCCGGGATGAAATCGAGCATAACTGATCCCCATCCCCTTGAGTGTTTTACATCAAAGGAAAGTCCGTGAAGCTCGCCAACTCTCTTCGCCGACGCCAGGGCAAGCAAGAAAACGGTCTTGAGGGTCAGATCCCTGTCTGACGACTCTCTTAAAGGCTCGTAAGGTGCACGAGTCAGGCTCCTTAGAACGAGAGTCACATCCCACGCAGGGGGCCTGAGATCCCTGGGTGGGCAAGACCGTTCGAAGCTTCTCATGAGTAGAGAAATCTCGAAAAGAGGAAGAGATGTCTACTCCTTTCAGCCGCAAGACTAGGCCAAGTGCGGCGCGGTTTTTTCACTGCTGAAATGGAGAGAAGCTTCTCTCGGCGAAGGAAGACGAGGAAGTCCGCGACCTGCTGAACAGTAGCTCTGACCGGAGAGATACCCCTTCAACGACACCAACCACAGAAGACGGACCACTTTCCCTGGTATACCGCTGCGGAGGATCTTCTGAGGTATCCTGCCATCTCTGTTGCTGCGCGGCGCAAAAAGCCTCTCACTCGCAAGAGATGGTGGATAACCTCCAGCTGTGAAGACACTGGGAATGCACTGCCAGGTGGAACTGCTGTGCGTGAGGTTGACGCAGAAGGTTGGGCCAGGGGAATCTCTCGGTGCCTCGGAGAGGAGAGCTAGCAGGTCCGGGTACCAATTGGCCTGTGGCCATTTGGGTGCCACCAGAGTCATTCTGAGATTCGGGGTGATCATCACTCGGCTGATCACCCAGCGAATCAGACAGAATGGAGGAAAGGCGTATGTGTCGAGGTTGTCCCACGGGTGTTGGAATGTGTCCTCCGCAGCGGCCCATGGGTCCGCCACGACCGAACAGAAGACCTGAAGTTTTCTGTTGTGCCGGGTGGCGAACAGATCTATCACTGGACGCCCCCACAGGTCGAACAGCCTTTCCGCTACTTCCTGATGGAGGGACCATTCCATCCCTACCACCTGGCTCTGGCGGCTGAGCTTGTCCGCCATGACATTCCTCTTGCCTGGAATGTATCTGGCTGACAGCTCTACCGAGTGAGCTACTGCCCACTCGTGCACCTGCATTGCCAACTGATGAAGCTGATGGGACACCAGTCCCCCCTGCTTGTTGACATATGCCACTACCGTGGTATTGTCGCTCATCAATACCACGGAGTGTCCCATCACTCGATCCTGGAACTCCTGGAGAGCCAGGAAGGCCGCCTTGAGCTCCAGGATATTGATGTGAAGGTGCTTGTCGTCTCGGTGCCACACTCCCGAAGTCAGCAACTCCTCCAGGTGTGCGCCCCATCCCTCGGTCGATGCGTCCAAGAACAGAAGCATGTCCGGAGGGGGATTATGCAGGGATACTCCTATTAAGAGGTTCCTGTCGTCCAACCACCAGTGGAGGTCCTTTCTCACTTCCTCAGAAAGAGGAATGAGGAAGGACTGGGGTCTCGGGACTGGGACCAGAGCTCCTTTAGTCTCCACTGGAGAGACCACAGGTGAAGACGCCCGTGAGGAACTAGCTTTTCTAATGACGACAGGTGACCGATGACGACTTGCCATTGCCGAGCTTGTTGCTCCTGTCGAGACAGGAACAACTGTGCTGCCTCCTTGAACTTGCTGATACGAGAGTCCGAGGGAAAGACTTTTGCTGCCACCGTGTCTATCAGCATGCCCAGGTATTTTGTCCTCTGCTTGGGGTGAGATCTGACTTCTCCAGATTTACCACGATCCCTAGATCCTGGCAAAACTCGAGGAGACGATCCCTGTCCTGTAGCAACTGCGAGCGAGAGCTCGCCAGGACTAACCAGTCGTCGAGATACCTCAGAAGACGTATCCCGTGCGAGTGGGCCCAAGCTGACACGAGAGGGAACACTCGTGAACACCTGGGGAGCGGTCGAGAGCCCGAAACAAAGTGCCCTGAATTGGAAGACCGACTCCCCGAGGACGAAGCAAAGGTACTTGCGCGAGGACGGATGGATGGGTATCTGAAAATACGCATCCCTCAAGTCCACCGTAAGCATGAAGTCGTTCTCCCTGATGGAGGCCAGCACCGATCGTGCTGTTTCCATCGTGAACCGAGTCTGGCGAAGGAAACGGTTCAAAGGAGAGAGGTCTATGACTGGTCTCCATCCCCCTGATGCCTTCTCTACGAGAAAGATCCGGCTGTAAAAGCCTGGAGACTGGTCCGACACGACTTCTACAGCATTCTTGCTCAGCATGGCTTGCACTTCTTGCTGTAGTGCCATGTCCTTCAACGAACCTGAAAGATAAGTTTGGAGATGGACTGGAGTGTAGGTGAGGGGAGGCCGAGACTCGAAGGGTAAGAGATATCCCTCCCGAAGGACATCCACTATCCAGGTCTCGGCTCCGTGTCGCTGCCACGTTGCCCAATGGCTCGACAGGCACCCCCCACCTTTGGCAGCTTCTGGGGGAATGCCGCCCTAGCGTTTCCCTTCTTCTTCTTACCCTTGCCCCTCTACCGGATTGAAAGGGGCTGAAAAGGACGGGAGTAACCCCCTTTTCGAGGAAGAAGAACTGGGTGTTTCCTCGGGACCCCTTCGAAGACTGGAACTTCTTAGGGGCCAGGAAGAGCCAGCCTGGCCCGAAGACCTGGCTGCAGTGGAACGAGAAGACCGGAGGTCTTAACCACTGCCTGGTGGACAAGCCGGTCGTTCTCATCGGCACGGGCGTTTGTCCACCGCGGCATCCACCAACTCTCTAGGGAGAGAGAGGAGGAACCCAGCAACGGTCCATTCCGCAGAGCGATTGCCGACTGGGACCTACAGACTTGGCAAAGCGAGAGAGAACGCGTCTCTTCGGCTTTAACACCAAGTTTGCCCACAGGTTTGCAGTCTGGTGGGCAAGGTAGGAAATAGCCCTACCTCCAGACTGGCACAGTCTCCCAAAAGCAGAGTCCTCCCCAGGTACGATAGCGCCTGAGGAAAAAGCTACCTCGATACTACTGAAGGACCACAGATCGAGCCAGGAGACTGCCTGAAAGGCCGCCATGGCGGTGGCTTCCAGGGTTGCAGCTTCTTGTTGGGAGAGAGAAACATTCTCTGCCGACAATTGCTGGACGAAAGACCCGGATCCAGACGAGTCAGGTCGGGTCAACCTGTTTAGTCAGCAACGCTCCTTCCACTGGTGAGTAAAAACGCTTCTGACGAGGTAGAGGGGAGGAAGAAGCTTCTCCGAGCGGCTCGATCGAAGGAACTGTCTGCCCAGACACAAGACCGTTCACTTGATCGAGTACCCCTCGGCAAGCGTGGACCACGGCAGCCCCACCGAAGCCTTGGGTTCCTTCTTAGTCCCCAGAAGGATTCGAGGCGCGAAGGACAATCCACAGACGGCCGTGGTCCCTTCCCCGAGGTCATTGTGCGACGAATCAGCGCAATAACCTCCAAAAAGTCCTCTGTATTTCGGGGGTGTCCGCATCCTGGGGCAGAGGACCTTCAAGTCCTTCCAGGGTGCGGTCCTCCCGAACTACTCTCCCCGCAGGAGGGAGAACCTCGGCAGACCCCTGAGGATCTTCCTGAACTACACAGGCATAGGACCTGGTCGAGCCAAGGACCGAGCCAGGAACATACCCCCATGCAGTTGAACTCTGAGGGGAACACTCCCCAGAGTTCCTCCTCTCCGACTCACACCCTTTGGAGGAGACCAAGGAGCGGAGGGGACAGGCGAGGAAGATCGGCGCTCCCACTGCCCTTACTGGCAGAACCAGTAGAGGCAGCAGGCCGAGGGCGGTCACCAACCCGCGGTGATGACGGGGGCCTCAGGTCGAGGAGAACGTTTCAACCCAGGTGAAACGGTCTCCCGAGGAGAGCGGAGCGGCTCGAAAAGAGTCGAGCGAGCGCGACATTCGCCTCCCTGAGCCAGTAGGCGTGGGCGTGGCCTGGGACTGGGAGGAGTCGAGCAATAGCGGCTGGCTGGCGAGCTTGCACTGTCCTCAGACGCGCCCCAGACTTCTTCGAGGCCGAAGCCTCTCGGGAAGACTGAGCAGGGGACTTCTTCCCTGTTTCTCCATGCACTCGGCCCCTCGGGGCTGAAGCATTATCCCGGGAACCTGACCTGGCACTAGATGGAGTGCCAGCAGGAAGAGGAGGGGCACCTGCATGCCCCAGCCCTTTCTCTCGTCCCACGCCCTGATCTGAACGGCGAGAAGTGTCCACCGTAACAGACTGGGGTATCCTGGTCTCCTTGGAGACCCGGTACTGGAGCAACTTCGCGAACGAGAGTCCGACGCGGTCTCGCTGGCCTTAGAAGCAGGAGGTTTCTTAGGCGCAGCGGGGAGAGTGCCGACCTTGGTCTGCACACCCTTGGCTCCCGCTGCCCCTGGCCCGGAGGCCGGAACAGCGGTTCCCTGATCCGAAGATCGGGAAGAACCAACGAGAGAACCCACTGCCTTCTGTGTGGAAGGAGGCAGACCCTTAGAAATCTCAGTACGAGGTTTCTTAGGGGGGGGAGAGACAGACTTCTTCTTCTTCGGCCGCGAAGCCTTGGAAGAAGAAGAGGAAGAAGCAGCAGACGACGACGACGACACCTTCCTAGACCTCTTCTTCTTCTTCACCATCTGCTTCAGGAAAGCAGTCAGATCACCAATCCAGGAAAGCGAGGACGCGGACTCAGGAACAGCAGGAACAGGAACAGCGGGAGGGGCCACAACAGCAGAAGGTGCAACCCGGGCAGAGACGGCGGAGCTCGGACCAGCAATTGCCTGGGCAGAGAGCAGCGTGTCGGCCAGGAAAAGGGGGGGGGCCAGGGGATGCAAGCGCCGCCCCTCCCGCGTGTAGATCTGGTACGGGCCGTGCCAAGGTCGCTGGGAAGGGAACTGAGGCAGACGAAGGGCCGGGCTGGAGAGACAGACGAGGAACTGTATCCAAGGCCAGGCCATGTTCAGCAACGGGGGCAGCAACAGTCACATATGGATGCGATGGCGTCACCATGTAGGAGGGGCCAGTGTGCGAGAATGGTGCCAGAAAGCCAGGTGGCAGAGGGACAGCGTGCTGGCCCGCGGATGACGCTGATACCTGGGTGTCCAGATGCGAAGCAACTGAAATCAGCATCTGGACAAACCGAGAAGGTGACAGTCGTGGTAGTGGCTGTTGCTGCCGTGTGGGTCGTGACTGGAGGGGGCCATGGGAGCCAAACCTTCCAGAGCCGAGCCAGGTAGGCCCAGGTGCAGCCAGGGTGAGCTTGGTATCATCGTCTGGCTATCGAGCCCGGTACCTGAAGCAAAAGTCGGGTTAATAGAAGAAGCCTCCACCGCTCCGAAGGAAAACTCCCCTCCGGAACGGGAAGAGACTTCGAGATGAAGTCGCGGTCCAACTCTCCCGGTGCCCTTCCACAAACGAAGAAACGTAAGAGGAAGGGGAGGAGGAATCCTCACCGAGGGGGAGAGGGAGCAAGAAGAGGAAGTTCGCTGGGGGTAGAAAGAAAAGAACCCGAAACATCGGCCACCATCGGGTCGTCGGGGGCGTATTTCCCTCGGACGACTCCTTGGTAGGCTTACGACGGTAAGATCTCCTCCCTTCGAACTTGCCCCATTGCTCGGAGGACCACAAACAACACTCATCACAAGTAGAGTCGCGTGAACACATCCGCCCCCTGCAAGATGTGCAGAGAGCGTGTGGGTCCACATCGACCCTAGATCTAAAAGAATTACACTTTTTTCCTCCCACCCCAGGACACACACGCTGGGGATGGGAGGATTTAGATGATTTATCCATGACAACAAAGAAAAATAACAATTTTTGAAAGTAAATTGTATTTTTCCTAACTATACAAACCCGAGGTCCTTTACATTAGGAGATACTTTCAGGCGTAGGCTGGAAAACGGCCGTTGAACTTCAACAAGGTGGTTAGGCAGTTACTGTCCGGGGAGGCGGGAGCACCGCCTGCCCGGATGTAAACATTCCAATTTGCCTTTTTGGCCCATGTACAGATTGAGGGGTGGCATGAGGTGGGCATAAATGTAAAGGACCTCGGGTTTGTATAGTTAGGAAAAATACAATTTACTTTCAAAAATTGTTATTTGTTCCGACACAATATACAAACCCTCGGTCCTTTACATTAGGAGACTTACTGATTGGAGGGAGGAATCTGAAAAAGTCTCTCTGAACTGACTGGAGTTCACCACCTTGTCTTCCCTTCCTGGTCGTAAGAGCGAGGAAGGGAAAAATCACCTCTGACAAAAGATCGGGTTGTAAGAAACGCAAGATCTATGTCAGACTTCTGGGACCCTTTGCATGAAAGAGGGAAACGTCAGTTCATGCGAAGTAGGCTAGGAAGAATTGACGTCGGATGACAATAAGGCAAATACAAGCATTGGGTTTGTCTCAAAGTCATTTACTCTTTCCTCCCTTGCAAGAGAAAGGAGTGGGGTTGCTTCTATAACCTGAAAAGGAATAGAACGGAAGCTCACGTTATGTGCTTACCTGCCTCGATCGCCCGTTCCAGCTTGTAACGGCACGTCCGCTCCTGCCCGTGGGAAGAGAGCCAGGATGGGGAGAAGGAAAAGAGGCCAGTCACTCAACAAACATCTCCCCAATCCTTACCGTACAACATAGGCGAGATGCAACCTGTCCCGTTAGGGAGCTGGATAAGCTACACAACTTGTTGAGCAGCCACCACAAGACCCAAGGAAAAAGTGTCCAAGGACTTGTGTGCAACATCCCGGAGGTAGAAGGAAGTGAAGGTAGTCTGTTGGGACCACACACCTGCCTTCAGTACCTGTGGTACCGACATATTCTTTCGAATGCGAGGGATGGACCAATGCTGCGGACCTCGTGAGCTCTCGGACTGAAAGCGTACGGTGTCGTCTTCTCCTGCAGCAGATACGCTCTCCTTATTGTCTCACGAAGCCAAAAAGAGATGGTGTTCTTGGACACTTCTTTCTTGGTCGAGCCAGTGCTAACGAAGAGTCGTCGACACTCAGGCTGGAGGTGCCGAGTCTTCTTCAGATAGCGCCGCAGCACCCTAACAGGACACAGTAGCATCTCGTCTGGATCATTATCTACGAAGTCCTCTAGGGAGGGGATCGTGAAGGACTCGAACCGTGCATCAGGGACCGAAGGATTCTGAGTCTTCGCTATGAAATCCGGGATGAAATCGAGCGTAACTGATCCCCATCCCCTTGAGTGTTTTACATCAAAGGAAAGTCCGTGAAGTTCGCCAACTCTCTTCGCCGACGCCAGGGCAAGCAAGAAAACGGTCTTGAGGGTCAGATCCCTGTCCGACGACTCTCTTAAAGGCTCGTAAGGTGCATGAGTCAGGCTCCTTAGAACGAGAGTCACATCCCACGCAGGGGCCTGAGATCCCTGGGTGGGCAAGACCGTGAAGAAGCTTCTCATGAGTAGAGAAATCTCGAAAGAGGAAGAGATCAAAGGCTACCCTTTCAGCCGCAAGACTAGGCTGAGTGCGGCGCCGGTAGCCCTTTACTGCTGAAATGGAGAGAAGCTTCTCTCGGCGAAGGAAGGCGAGGAAGTCCGTGACCTGCTGAACAGTAGCTCTGACCGGAGAGAGACCCCTTCGACAACGACACCAACCACAGAAGACGGACCACTTTCCCTGGTATAGTGCTGCAGAGGATCTTCTGAGGTATCCTGCCATCTCTGTTGCTGATGCGCGAAAAGCCTCTCGCTCGCAAGAGATGGTGGATAACCTCCAGCCGTGAAGACACAGGGAATGCACTGCCAGGTGGAACCGCTGTAGCGTGAGGTTGACGCAGAAGGTTGGGCCAGGGGAATCTCTCGGTGCCTCAGAGAGGAGAGCTAGCAGGTCCGGGTACCCATTGGCCTGTGGCCATTTGGGTGCCACCAGAGTCATTCTGAGATTCGGGGTGATCATCACTCGGCTGATCACCCGGCGAATCAGACAGAATGGAGGAAAGGCGCAGTTCGTGTCGAGGTTGTCCCACGGGTGTTGGAATGCGTCCTCAGCAGCGGCCCATGGGTCGGCACGACCGAACAGAAGACCTGAAGTTTTCTGTTGTGCAGGGTGTATGAACAGATCTATCACTGGACGCCCCCACAGGTCGAACAGCCTTTCCGCTACTTCCTGATGGAGGGACCATTCCATCCCTACCACCTGGCTCTGGCGGCTGAGCTTGTCCGCCACTACATTTCTCTTGCCTGGAATGTATCTGGCTGACAGCTCTACCGAGTGAGCTACTGCCCACTCGTGCACCTGCATTGCCAACTGATGAAGCTGATGGGACACCAGTCCCCTGCTTGTTGACATATGCCACCACTACCGTGGTATTGTATCCACGCCGCTCATCAATACCACGGAGTGTCCCATCACTCGATCCGGAACTCCTGGAGAGCCAGGAAGGCCGCCTTGAGCTCCAGGATATTGATGTGAAGGTGCTTGTCGTCTCGGTGCCACACTCCCGAAGTCAGCAACTCCTCCAGGTGTGCGCCCCATCCCTCGGTCGATGCGTCCGAGAACAGAAGCATGTCCGGAGGGGGAGTATGCAGGGATACTCCTATTAAGAGGTTCCTGTCGTCCAACCACCAGTGGAGGTCCTTTCTCACTTCCTCGAAAAAGAGGAATGAGGAAGGACTGGGGTCTCGGGACTGGGACCAGAGCTCCTTTAGTCTCCACTGGAGAGACTGCAAGTGAAGACGCCCGTGAGGAACTAGCTTTTCTAATGACGACAGGTGACCGATGACGACTTGCCATTGCCGAGCTTGTTGCTCCTGTCGAGACAGGAACAACTGTGCTGCCTCCTTGAACTTGCTGATACGAGAGTCCGAGGGAAAGACTTTGCTGCCACCATGTCTATCAGAATGCCCAGGTATTTTATCCTCTGCTTGGGGGTGAGATCTGACTTCTCCAGATTTACCACGATCCCTAGATCCTGGCAAAACTCGAGGAGGCGATCCCTGTCCTGTAGCAACTGCAAGAAAGAGCTCGCCAGGACTAGCCAGTCGTCGAGATACCTCAGAAGACGTATCCCGTGCACAAGTGGGCCCAAGCTGACACGAGAGAGAACACTCTCATGAACACCTGGGGAGCGGTCGAGAGCCAGAAACAAAGTGCTCTGAATTGGAAGATCGACTCCCGAGGACAAAGCGGAGGTACTTGCAGGCGAGGACAGATGGATGGGTATTTGAAAATACGCATCCTTCAAGTCCACCGTAAGCATGAAGTCGTTCTCTTTGATGGAGGCCAGCACCGATCGTGCTGTTTCCATCGTGAACTGAGTCTGGCGAAGGAAACGGTTCAAAGGGAGAGGTCTATGACTGGTCTCCATCCCCTGATGTTCCTTCTCTACGAGAAAGATCCGGCTGTAAAAGCCTGGAGACTGGTCCGACACGACTTCTACAGCATTCTTGCTCAGCATGGCTTGCACTTCTTGCTGTAGTGCCATGTCCTTCAACGAACCTGAAAGATAAGTTTGGAGATGGACCGGAGTGTAGGTGAGGGGAGGCCGAGACTGGAAGGGTAGGAGATATCCCTCCCGAAGGACATCAACTATCCAGGTCTCGGCTCCATGTCGCTGCCACGTTGCCCAATGGCTCGACAGGCACCCCACCTTTGGCAGCTTCTGAGGGGAATTTTGCAGAAAGCGTTTCCCCTTCTTCTTCTTACCCTTGCCCCTCTACCGGATTGGAAAGGGGCTGAAAAGGACGGAGTAACCCCCTTTTCGAGGAAGAAGAAGGCTGGGTGTTTTCTCGGGACCCCTCGAAGACTGGGACTTCTTAGGGGCCAAGGAAGAGCCAGCCTGGCCCGAAGACCTGGCTGCAGTGGAACGAAGAAGACCCGGAGGTCTTAACCACTGCCTGGTGGACAAGCCGGTCGTTCTCATCGCACGGCGTTTGTCTACCGCGGCATCCACCAACTCTCTAGGGAAGAGAGGAGGAACCCAGCAACGGTCCATTCCGCAGAGCGATTGCCGACTGGGACCTACAGACTTGGCAAAGCGAGAGAGAACGGCGTCTCTTCGCTTTAACACCAAGTTTGCCCACAGGTTTGCAGTCTGGTGGGCAAGGTAGGAAATAGCCCTACCTCCAGACTGGCACAGTCTCCCAAAAGCAGAGTCCTCCCCAGGCATGACGATAGCGCCTGAGGAAGCAGCTACCTTCGATACTGTGAAGGACCACAGATCGAGCCAGGAGACTGCCTGAAAGGCCGCCATGGCGGTGGCTTCCAGGGTTGCAGCTTCTTGTTGGGGAGAGAAACATTCTCTGCCGACAATTGCTGCAACAAAAAGACCCGGATCCAGACGAGTCAGGTCCGGGTCAACCTGTTTAGTCAGCAACGCTCCTTCTATTGGAGAGTAAAAACGCTTCTGACGAGGTAGAGGGGGAGGAAGAAGCTTTCTCTGAGCGGCTCGATCGAAGGAACTGTCTTGCCCAGACACAAGACCGTTCACCTGATCGAGTACCCCCTCGGCAAGCGTGGACCACGGCAGCCCCACAAAAAAGCCTTGGGTTCCTTCTTAGGACCCCAGAAGGATTCGAGGCGCGAAGGACAATCCACAGACGGCCGTGGTCCCTTCCCCGAGGTCATTGTGCTGACAATCAGCGCGATAACCTCCAAAAAAGTCCTCTGTATTTCGGGGTGTCCGCATCCTGGGGCAGAGGACCTTCAAGTCCTTCCAGGGTGCGGTCCTCCCGAACTACTCTCCCCGCAGGGAGGGAGAACCTCGGCAGACCCCTGAGGATCTTCCTGAACTACACGGGCATAGGACCTGGTCGAGCCAAGGACCGAGCCAGGAACATACCCCATGCAGTTGAACTCTGAGGGGAACACTCCCAGAGTTCCTCCTCTCCGACTCACGCCCTTTGGAGGAGACCGAAGGAGCGGAGGGGACAGGCATGAGGGAAGATCGGGCGCTCCCACTGCCTTTACTGGCAGAACCAGTAGAGGCAGCAGGCCGAGGGCGGTCACCAACCCAGCGGTGATGACGGGCCCTCAGGTCGAGGAGAACGTTTCAACCCAGGTGAAACGGTCTCCCAAGGAGAGCGGAGCGGCTCTCGAGAGCCAAGCTGGGGCGTATTTCGCAGCCCCTGAGCCAGTCTGGGCGTGGGCGTGGCCTGGGACTGGGAGGAGTCGAAATGCGAGGCTGGCTGGGCGAGCTTGCACTGTCCTCAGACGCGCCCCAGACTTCTTCGAGGCCGAAGCCTCTCGGGAAGACTGAGCAGGGGACTTCTTCCCTGTTTCTCCATGCACTCGGCCCCTCGAGGGCTGAAGCATTATCCTGGAACCTGACCTGGCACTGGATGGAGTGCCAGCAGGAAGAGAAGGGCACCTGCATGCCCGGCTCTTTTCTCATCCCACGCCCTGGTCTGTACGGCGAGAAGTGTCCACCGTAACAGACTGGGGTATCCTGGTCTCCTTGGAGACCCGGGTACTCGGAGCAACTCGCGAACGAGAGTCCGACGCGGTCTCGCTGGCCTTAGAAGCAGGAGGTTTCTTAGGCGCAGCGGGGAGAGTGCCGACCTTGGTCTGCACACCCTTGGCTCCCGCTGCCCCTGGCCCGGAGGCCGGAACAGCGGTTCCCTGATCCGAAGATCGGGAAGAACCAACGAGAGAACCCACTGCCTTCTGTGTGGAAGGAGGCAGACCCTTAGAAATCTCAGCACTGAGGTTTCTTAGGGGAGAGACAGACTTCTTCTTCTTGACCGAAGCCTTGGA
Source organism: Macrobrachium rosenbergii (assembly GCF_040412425.1). Lineage (NCBI taxonomy): Eukaryota > Metazoa > Arthropoda > Malacostraca > Decapoda > Palaemonidae > Macrobrachium > Macrobrachium rosenbergii. Next base: position 9,372,943 of record NC_089763.1, on the reverse strand, counting down.
AGAAGAAGAGGAAGAAGCAGCAGATGACAACGACGATGAAGCGAAGATGAAGACGGCGACGACACCTTCCTAGACCTCTTCTTCTTCTTCTTCTTCTTCACCATCTGCTTCAGGAAAGCAGTCAGATCACCAATCCAGGAAAGCGAAGACGCGGACTCAGGAACAGCAGGAACAGGAACAGCGGGAGGGGCCACAACAGCAGAAGGTGCAACCCGGGCAGAGACGGCGGAGCTCGGACCAGCAATTGCCTGGGCTGGGCAGCGCAGCGTGTCGGCCAGGAACCAGCTAAGTGGGCGGGGCCAGGGATGCAAGCGCCGCCCCTCCCGCTGTGCAGATCTGGTACGGGCTGCGCCAAGGTCGCTGGGCTGGAAAGGAACTGAGGCAGACGAAGGGCCGGGCTGGAGAGACAGACGAGGAACCGTGATCCAAGGCCAGGCCATGTTCAGCAACGGGGCAGCAACAGTCACATACGGGTGCGATGGCGTCACCATGCAGGAGGGGCCAGTCGCGAGAATGGTGCCAGAAAGCCAGGTGGCAGGGGAACAGCGTGCTGGGCCCAGGATGACACCGATACCTGGGTGTCCAGATGCGAAGCAACTGAAATCAGCATCTGGACAAACCAAGAAGGTGACAGTCGTGGTATTGGCTGTTGCTGCCGTGTGGGTCGTGACTGGAGGGGGCCATGGGGCCAAACCTTCCAGAGCCGAGCCAGGTAGGCCCAGGTGCAGCCAGGGTGAGCTTGGTATCATCGTCTGGCTATCGGAAGCCCGAAAAATAAAAACCTGAAGCAAAAGTCGGGTTAATAGAAGAAGCCTCCACTCGCTCCGGGGAAAAATAAAGTTCTCCGAGGAGGAAGAGACTTCGAGATGAAGCCGCGGTCCAACTCTCCCCGTGCCCTTCCACAAACGAAGAAATGTAAGAGGAAGGGGAGGGGGAATCCTCACCGAGGGAGAGGGGAGCAAGAAGAGGAAGTTTGCTGGGAGGTAGAAACGAACAAAAACATCGGCCACCAACGGGTCGTCGGGGCGTATTTCCCTCGGACGACTCCTTGGTAGGCTTACGATGGTAAGATCTCCTCCCTTCGAACTTGCCCCATTGCTCGGAGGACCACAAACAACACTCATTACAAGTAGAAGTCGCGTGAACACACCCGCCCCTGCAAGATGTGCAGAGAGCGCGTGTGGTCCACATCGACTCTAGATCTAAAAGAATTACACTTTTTTCCTCCCACCCCAGGACACACATGCTGGGGATGGGAGGATTTAGATGATTTATCCATAACACAAAAAAGAAAAAGGAAAATTCCCATGAAGAATGATGAAGAGAAAAGATGCAGTCAGGCAGAGAGCGAAGAACAACGTCTGTGCGCTACGACGGCCGAAAGCAAATTGGAATGTTTACATCTGGGCAGGCGGTGCTCCCGCCTCCCGGATGGTAACTGCCTAACCACCTTGTTGAAGTTCAACGGCCGTTTTCCAGCCTACGCCTGAAAGTATCTCCTAATGTAAAGGACCTCGGGTTTGTATATTGTGTCGGAACAACTGCCATTTCTCGCTAAATACCGGCAGTGTCTCTATTACTTAGAAATACCAGATTAATCAGAGATCGAAAACTTTGCTAGAATACTGCGTCCTAGCCTAACCTTACAAGACCTGGTTAGGGCGTTGTTCTCTACCATCTTGCTATCGACTCTCTCCTAACAACTGTTTCATAGTGCAACAGCGAGGTTTTCCTCCTGATACACCTTTCGGTAATTCTTTACAAAAGGTCCGCATCAATATTTGGTGTTTGACCTTACTAAAATAATACAAAAACCCCTTAATATGTACAGTAACTCAACACAACCACCTAACCTAACTGCGACCCGCCACCCTTAAGGGCACAACCCAACACATCAAACAAACACCAAATATTGGTGCGGACCTTTTGTAAAGAATTACGCACCTTTCTAAGCTCAATTTCCTTCTCAGCGATGAACGACCTCATATGTCACAGTGTTTGTCATTTGGCCAAAATTAAATAATTTATTCTATTACCTTTTTTCGTGGTTCGCAATACTTCGGATATACATATTAGTAGTAGTAGTAGGTGGGAATGGGCTATGCATGCCTTTGGCTTTGAAACGGCTCCCTTGCTCGTTTCATTCCTCCTTTGTTTGTGTTAAGGTTTTTTGTCTCTGCAAAGCCACAATTCTTTTATAAATTCTTTCCTGTTTTCAGTTTCCCCTTTCAGCAGATCTGTAAATAAAAGTATATTAGCTATCAATCCATCCTTATTTCCCTGATATGGCTGTTGCACAAAACTATGTTTCTAATCTCATTATATGCTGGACAGTAGAGTAAGAAATGTTCCATGTTTTCATTTTTTTCCGAACAGCACAAACATTTTGTGCCTTCCCCTTTTAGCCTTTCCTATCGTTTAATTCTAGTGTGCCTGGTCTAGCCCTACTGATCAGCATTTTTTTTTTCGGTGTTATCATAACAGATTTCTTCTCTTATGTTTTCTTTATATTTTGTGTAGATTCTTAATTTTGTCTTGTCATTCATTTCTCTCTCCCATGCTATTTTGTCCCAGTTATTTATTATTTCTTTTAGCTGCATACCTTTAAGCGATTCAATTTTACTCAAGTTTAATTCTCTCATATACTCTTTCACTTGCAGATTCCAAGGGGTTTTCTTGCTTTCGTATTGATCCATGGTCATCTCGTATAGGAGCCTATTTCCACCATTCTCTGGTGTGTGTTTCAGATAGAATGGTTTATTCTTCATATCTGTCGAGTGGCAGGAAGAGGATCCTAATTCGGATCTTAAGGCACAACCTGCTTTGTATCTTGGTGCTTTCAGGATTGTTCTATATACTTGTCTACCTTTTGTTGTTCATTTATGGTTTTCTCGTCAAGTTTCGTGACTTTCATGAAATACATGAAGGGTGGCATCGTTAATCCTTTCCAATATATTTTTCCTACTTTCGCCCTGCTACAGCTTTTGCTGATGACTGCATTAGCCATATTTGCCATCTGCTTTGCTTTATTTTGTGCCCTTTTTATCTGTTCTCTGAAAGACTTTCACATTGTTTGTCGGGAATTTCCTCGACAGACGTCACTGTATTTTCGTTGTGCCGATAGACTGCACGATCAACCCATGAATTACGAAAGTGACTTAGCTCCCATGCAAGGATAAACGAGTCACGTACCAGGTTTTGTCTATTTACAAAAATAAAACCATCTCAATCATCACCCTTACATAACAATCACATAACCTCCCCCCCCAAAATAAACGCACTAACGAACTTACAACCTCTGTACCTGCAACACGAAACACGTGGGCTATGCAATTGCCCTCAACTTCAAAGAAACTGTAAAGTCACCACATCGGCGCCAGGATAGTGTTTCGGCGGCGCCATTAATTAAGTCTCCTCTGAGCTTGTTTTCTTTGGTGACTTCCCATTTTCTTCAAGCTCAATTAGTCACGCCTAAAACGTGCCAGGTCACGCATTTTAATCATTTTTACTTTATGCGTATTTATACAAATGTCACACATTGTGTATCACATGTTTCTTCATTCACAGGCATCAAGACTGTATCCATATTGTAGCTCTGTATGTTTTGTATTGTAATTTGTACTCGTTCACTGTATATTATTGTTTATTGTTTCGACCTCAGGTCACAGTCAATTCCATTGTCTCTCGCGGGCCGGCGTCAGTCGGCCGCTATATAAACTGCCTGGATCTGTAATAAAGTAGCAGTAACTTTTACCTGCTCGTTTCTTTGACACCTTACAGTGGTGACCCCCGGAGTATCCCGGAGCCATTAGCGGACTCACACGGCGACTTAGTCTTGGCTCCAGGATTTCTCCAAAACGCTCTTAGCGGCCTAAACACGGCGCTGTAACCAGCGTTTGAGCGTGCTGACTCTCGTCGGCGTACCCCACCAGCGTCACTAGCGGAACCACACGGCGCACGAAAGTGCGTACTGACGCGAGTACCCCACTCCAGTAAGGGGTCAAAGGAGCGAGCATGGACGCGGATATCCCCTCCTTCATGCAGTTAAACGCGGACCCCGCGGACTCGGAGGTTTACCTACCTCCCATCACACCCGCGCCCGCCCCCGCATCGAGGCCCTCCCGCAACTCCACACCAGCGCCCCGAACACACGACGGCCGGGCAACACAATCGCGGGCCGCCCTCACCGTAAAGCTGCCGCCGCGTTTACTTGGGGAACCCATCGATGTGGCTGCGCAGGGTGGAGAGCCACTTCAGAATCGCGGACCTGACGGACGAAATCCTACAGGCCGACACAGTGCTCAACGCCCTTCCGGAGGACGTGTACAGAAAACTCATCTCGCGAGTACCCGAAACACACACCCTCACATACAGCACCACAAAAAAGTTCCTCCTCGAAGCTTGCTCCCTGCCCATCGCCGAGCGGGCCGCCCGTGCTATCGACCTTGCCATAAATCCACGCCACGACCTCAATTCAAGAGACGCTTGGGGCATGGTCGTAGATCTCCTGTCACTACCAGACTTGGGTGGCACAAAGAAGCGGCAGGAGATAAGCTTCACACGGAAATCTACCTTCGCCAACTCCTCCCGGAGGTACGCAACCAGATCGCTCACCCCTACACCATGCCTGTCGAGGACCTCATAGAGACGGCGCAACACCTCACAGACTCCGTCAAGGCTTCACAGCGGCTAAAACCGGCCACACAGCCGGTCAGCTCCGTCCAGCCTGAAGAGGACGTAGAGCAGCCCGTCAACGCCATCGCCAACAGGCGTCCACGAACCACAGCAGATGGAGGTCCCGGGCTTCTGTCGCTACCACAAGTGGTTCGGAAAGGGACGCCCGAAACTGCCTGCCGCCCTGCTCGTTCACCCGTTCAAAAACGGGGGTGGCGGGCCAGCAGGACAGGCCGCCATGGCAGCCGAAGAACCCAGGGCTCAAAAACAGTAGGTTTTACGTCCGCGACACCGTCTCCGGCAGGATGATGCTGGTCGACACAGGAGCCTTTAAATCGGTCTTCCCAGCATCCAGAGGACCGCAACCAGACACCAGACCCAGCCGCTTTCCTGACGGCCGCCAACGGAACCCCATCCTCTCCCTACGGCACCAGGCTCCTGTCGATCTCCATCCTTGGCCAGAGTTACTCCTGGGACTTCATCGTCGCGGACATAGGAACCCCACTCCTGGGGGCCGATTTTCTGGCGCACTTCGGCCTGCTAGTCGACGTGGGGCGCAAGCGCCTCCTCGATACCGACTCCTGCCGGTCTCTCCCGTTAACGGCGGGACCCAGACCCACCATCAGCGCCGTCGCCCCCCACCAGTATGCACACCTACTGTCGGAGTTCCCTGAGGTATTTAAGCCCGAGCTTCGCCAAGTCCCCGGGGCCCCAGCCAAGCACGGCATATACCACCATATAGTGACTAAAGGGCCCTGACACATGCGAAGTTCGCAGGCTTCCCCCTCAGCGCCTTCAGGCGAAAAAAAAAAGCATTGCGGAGATGGAACAGATGGGCATCTGCAGGAAAGCCTCCAGTCCATGGGCCTCCCCCTCCACATGGTGCAGAAACCGGATGGCTCCTGGAGACCCTATGGCGACTACAGGCGGCTCAACATTGCAACAGAGCCCGACCACTACCCTCTACCCAACATGCAAGACCTCACGGCCTCCTTTCACGGGGCCAAAATATTCACTAAATTGGACCTTCTTAAATCTTATTTCCAGGTACCTGTTGCGCCAGAGGACATACCAAAGACAGCCATCATCACGCCCCCTTCGGGTCCTATGTGTTCGCCTTCTCCACCTTCGGGCTGAGGAACGCCGGGGCCACCTTCCAGCGGCTCATGGACAGCATCCTGGGGACCTAAAATTCTGCGTCTGCTCGTCGACGACATTCTCATATTTTCCAGGTCTCAGCGAACACCAGAGACACATCAAAGCAGTCCTCCAGCGCCTCCAAGAGAACGGCCTCGTCGTCCGTTTCGACAAGTGTACCTTCGGCGTCCAGAAAGCAGAATTCCTGGGTCACGAGGTGTCTCCGACAGGCGTCCGCCCTCTTACATCGAAAGTGGCAGCCGTAGCCAAGTTCCCGACACCCACCTCCATCAAGGCCGTCCAGGAGTTCCTTGGGATGGTAAACTTCTACAGGCGGTTCATCCCGGGATCGCGAACACCACGCCCCCCTGACGGAAGTCCTAAAGGTCAACCGAAGTCCCTGTCTTGGGGACCCAGCCAGCAGCAGGCCTTTTCCCTGACGAAGGCCGCCCTCACCAAGGCAACCGCCTTGGCACACCAGATCCCAAGGCTCCCCTCCAGCTGACGACAGACGCCAGTAACGTCGCCTGCGGTGCTGTTCTGGAGCAAATCATCAACGGCGCCCCCCAGCCCATCGCCTTCTTCAGCAAGAAGTTCAGTCCCGCAGAGACCCGCTACAGCACCTTCGACAGGGAACTCTGCGCGATGTACCCGCGCAGTTCGGCACTTCAAGTTCCTCCTGGAGGGGACGCCCTTCACAATCTTCACAGACCACCAGCCACTGGTTCACGCCTTCACGAAGCAGGGGACGCATGGTCTTCAGACAGCAGCGCCACCTCTCAGCCATAGCCGAATTTACCTGTTCCGTCAGGTACCTCCCCGGCAAGAAAAATCCCGTAGCAGACGCCCTCTCCAGAGTCGAGTTGAACGCAGTGCAGCTTGGTGTAGATTACCAGGACCTTGCCAGAGAACAGGCCGCTGACCCAGAAACCCCAGCATACCGCACCGCCATCACATCCCTCAAGTGGCGGGACGTGACCCTCGCCCCCGAAGGCCCCAGCCTGCTCTGTGACATCAGCACAGGCCAGCCCCGCCCTTTGGTTCCAGCCTCACGCCGCCGCCAGGTATTCGACATAATTCACGGCCTCTCACCCCTCCGGCAGGACCACGGCCAAACTGCTTTCAAAAAGTTCGTCTGGCACGGGGTGCAAAGGACGCCACGGCCTGGGCAAAACAGTGCCTGCTGTGCCAGACCAGTAAGGTGGGTCGTCACGCAGTCGGGGGTAGGCGAGTTCCCACAGCCAGGGCGCCGCTTCGGCCACATCCACATCGACGTCGTCGGGCCCCTTCCCCCATCAGGCGGATCCAGATACCTCCTGACGGTGGTAGACCGTTCGACGAGGTGGCCCGAAGCCACACCCATGCAAGAAGCCACCGCCAGCGCGTGCGCCGAGGCCCTGCTCTCCAGTTGGGTTAGCCGCCCGGCGTCCCGGACCACATCACAACCGACAGGGGCCCCGCTTTCCTCTCCGAGTTGTGGTCTGCCTGGCTCAACTGCTGGGAACCACGCACCACACCACCACAGCGTACAACCCAGCGGCCAACGGCCTGGTCGAACGGTTCCACAGGTCCCTAAAGTCATCCCTCATGGCCCGCTGCACCGCCGAGGACTGGAAACATCAGCTGCCGTGGGTCCTCCTCGGGTTGAGGACCGCCCCCAGAGCCGACGGCACCCCATCCGCAGCTGAACAAACCTATGGGGAACCCCTCGTGGTGCCGGGAGAGCTCGTGACGGATGAACGCCACTCCCCATCACTGCAGAGGCTCCGCGGCGTGGCGGCAAGTTCGCCCCTTGCAGGCGCTCATACATCGACAAAGCAACCACCTTCATGCCGCCACAGCTGTCATCCGCCACCCCGTCTTCGTCAGAGTCAACGCCGTCCGTCCACCACTAACTAAGCCCTACAGGGGACCCTTCCGGCGTGCTGGAACGGAACAGCAAGGCGTTCCAGCTGGCACTCCCAGGCAAGGACGACTGGGTTTCCATAGACCGGTTAAAGCCCGCCTTCCTGTCGGAGAGTCCCGGCAGCGACGCAGCACCCCTTCCGCCTAACCGCACTCCAACACGCCCTCACCCCGCGGGCGCCGCCCAGGAAGGGACCGCCCAACCAGCAGCCTCACAGGCGGGAGGCCCCTCCGTTATCTTCAAGGAGCCGGCACCCTTCAGCGTCCCAGCAGATACAGGGATTAGTCAGACGCGTCCCTCGTCTTGGGGGGGGAGTATTTGTAAAGTCACCACATCGGCGCCAGGATAGTGTTTCGGCGGCGCCATTAATTAAGTCTCCGCTGAGCTTGTTTTCTTTGGTGACTTCCCATTTTCTTCAAGCTCAATTAGTCACGCCTAAAACGTGCCAGGTCACGCATTTTAATCATTTTTACTTTATGCGTATTTATACAAATGTCACACATTGTGTATCACATGTTTCTTCATTCACAGGCATCAAGACTGTATCCATATTGTAGCTCTGTATGTTTTGTATTGTAATTTGTACTCGTTCACTGTATATTATTGTTTATTGTTTCGACCTCAGGTCACAGTCAATTCCATTGTCTCTCGCGGGCCGGCGTCAGTCGGCCGCTATATAAGCTGCCTGGATCTGTAATAAAGTAGCAGTAACTTTTACCTGCTCGTTTCTTTGACACCTTACAAAACCACTGGAATCTAACCACAACCAACAAAATGTCACCGCAGCACACAAACGCCCAAACAGTTATTCTTACCCAATCATTCTCATTACAAATACATAGGAACACTCACAGCTGCTAACTTTACACAAACCTTTACGAGCCTAACCCACGCGTCTGTCACCAATGGGATTGTAAAGTCACCACATCGACGCCAGCGAAGTGTTTCGAAGGCGTCATTAATTAAGTCTCCGCTGAGCAAGTTTTCTTTGGTGACTTCCCATTTTCTTCACACTCAATTAGTCACGCCTAAAACGTGCCAGGTCACGCATTTTCTACCATTTTAACTTTATACGTATTTGTACAAATGTCACACATTATGTATCGTATGTTTCTTCATTCACAGGCATCAAGACTGTATCCATTTTGAAATTCTGTATGTTTTGTATTGTAAATTGTACTCGTTCACTGCATATTATTGTTAATTGTTTTGACCTCAGGTCACAGTCAATATCATTGTCTTCCGCAGTCCGGCGCCAGTCGACCGCTATATAAACTGCCTGGATCTGTAATAAAGTAGTGACACTACCTTCTTGACTGTACAGAAACAGAACAGCTAAGAACAAGTTATGAAGGTAATGAAAGAACAGCTACCCAAATAACAAAGCACATACTGACAAACATCCATGAATTTGCAGGCTTCCTATGCTCCTACCCACCACCAAGATAACTCAAGAATCCATACCTTAAACCACCCACCCTCCTTCCTATTCTTAAATCAGACTCAACAGACTCGACCCAGACAACAAATAAAAATCCATACCATTCATCTCTAAATACTGACTTTAGAAATCACCCCTCCCCTATCATTCCATCCATCACAATCAACACCCAACAAATACACAAAACACATACAGACACAAGAATTAGGACCGGACAAGGAATATGGCTTTGGATCACCACCAACTAGCATACTAGCTACCTGTGCCTACTACTCAATTCTTCTTTTTTTCCATCTGTTGGCCTCTCCCACTAGCCAACACTCACTGCTATCGTACTTTTATCCTCATCTGATGGGTACCTTAGGGTTCAAAGAGGTTGCAACCTTGCCTGTTAAACCTTTTCATTTCAAATTTTCACCCCCACCAAAATCACTTTCATGTATCATAATAAAGTTTTCATTAACCTACCCATCTCACAGACTCATCATCAACATATAGTTACGGGCTGCTCTAGAAGCAAGAGCCCGTGCTGGCACAAGGCCAGCTAAATCTAAAACAACAACAACATAATAAAGTAGCAGTAACTTTTACATGCTCGTTTCTTTGACACCTCTTACAGGATCTCTGGCACGACAAGCCCCGAGACAACAGCTCGCGACAGCCTTACTTCCCTGTCTAGGCGGCTGCTTATTGGGCTATCTCAGTTCCAGTTACTCAGGCTTAAGGACCCCAAACCCACAACAAATCACTCAAACAAGCAACAAGACGAAACATGATGTTGCATACTGCGGCCGTACGTGCGTTTCAACAAAATGTGCAATAACAGTTCCCGCCATTCTGTCAGCCCGTAGAATCGGCGGGAGTTTGAAGCGAAAAAAACCCGTGCACTGAACTTTTTCGCGACATTGTTGATCGTTACACCTAGGTATTTTATCTGCTTAGCTATTTTTATTCCTATGTGCTGCATATTTTCTGCATCGCCAATACTATACCAATCGCTAAATATTAATACATTGCTGTTATCTTTGTTTATACCTAAGCCACATTCTCTTGCTATTTCCTTAAGGGTTTGTATTGCTTTTGTTATTTCTTCAAGGGTGTGTCCTAGGATTAATCCACCGTCTGCGCATAATAGTACCACTATCTTTATAACTTAATTTCTGAAACCTTTCGTTGTACTTTCTAATTTTTCGATTATCAAGTAAGTTATCAATATGTGAAGAATATAGTTGGACCATTGCACCTCTGCCTTATTTCATTTGCTACATTTAGCTCTTTTTGTTCTACATTATTGAGGCATAGCTCTCAGACTTGTAAAGTCACCACATCGACGTCAGCGGAGTGCTTCGAATTAAGGCGTCATTAATTAAGTCTCCGCTGAGCAAGTTTTCTTTGGTGACTTCCCATTTTCTTCACACTCAATTCGTCACGCCTAACATGCCAGGTCATGCATTTTCTACCATTTCAACTTTATATGTATTTGTCCAACTGTCATAAATTATGTATCGTATGTTTCTTTATTCACAGGCATTAAGACTGTATCCATATTGAAGTTCTATATGTTTTTGTATTGTAAATTGTACTTGTTCGCTGCATATTATTGTTAATTGTAACACATAAACAGCAACCACTCATATGTATTTGTCCAACTGTCATAAATTATGTATCATATGTTTCTTTATTCGCAGGCATCAAGACTGTATCCATATTGAAGTTCTATATGTTTTTGTATTGTAAATTGTACTCATATTATTGTTAATTGTTTTGACCTCAGGTCACGCTCAATGTCATTGTCTTCCGCGGTTCGGCGCCAGTCGGCCGCTATATAAACTGCCTGAATCTGTAATAAACCAGCAGTAACTTTTACCTGCTTGTTTCTTTTGCACCTCTTACAGTGGTGACCCCCCGGAGTATCCCGGAGCCATTAGCGGACCGACACGGCGACTTAGTCTTGGCTCCAGGAACTCTCCAATGCTCTTAGCGGCCTAAACACGGCGCTGTAACCAGCGTTTGAGCGTGCTGACTCTCGTCGGCAAACCCACCAGCATCACTAATGGACCCACATGGCGCACGAAAGTGCGTTCTGACGCGAGTACCCCACTCCAGTAAGAGGCCAAAGGAGCGAGCATGGACGCGGGTATCCCCTCCTTCCTGCAGTTAACCACGGACCTCGCGGACTCGGAGGTCTACCTTCCTCCCATCTCACCCGCGCCCGTCACCGCACCGAGGCCCTCCCGCACCTCCACACCCACGCCAGCGCCCCGAACACTCCATGGCCCGGCAACACAGTCGCGGGCCGCCCTCACAATAAAGTTGCCACCTTTTATACAGGGGAACCCAACGATGTGGCTGCGTAGCGTCGAGAGCCACTTCAGGGTGGCGCACCTAACGGACAAAATCCTGCAGGCCGACACGGTGCTTAACGCCCTCCCAGAGGACGTATACAGAAAACTCGTCTCACGGGTGCCCGAGACACACCCCCTCACATACAACGTCGCGAAGAAGATCCTCCTCGAAACGTGCTCCCTACCTATCGCCGAGCGAGCCGCCCATGCTATCAACCTCGCCGTCAACCCACAGCATGACCTCAACGCAAGAGATGCATGGAGCATGGTCGTGGACCTTCTTTCACTACCAGATTTCGACGGCACGAAAAAGCGTCAGGAAATAAGCCTGACGCGGGAGATCTACCTTCGCCAGCTCCTCCCGGAGGTCCGCACCCAGATTCCTCACCCCTACACCATGCCTCTCGACAACCTCATAGAAACGGCACAGCACCTCACGGACTGCGTGAACGCCACACAACGGCTAAAAGCACCCACACAGTCGGTCAGCTCCGTCCAGCCGGAACAAGAAATGGAGCAGGGCGTCAACGCCGTCGCCAGGAGGCGTCCACCGACCCACAACAAATGGAGTTCCCCGGGCCTCTGTCGCTACCACAAGTGGTTCAGCGAAGACGCCCGAAACTGCCTGCCGCCCTGCTCGTTCGCCCGTTCAAAAAACGGGGGTGGCAGCGGCCAGCAGGACAAACCGCCATGGCAACCGAAAAACCCAGGAGCCCAGAACCAGTAGGCTTCTATGTCCGCGACACCGTCTCCGGCAGGATGATGCTGGTCGACACAGGGGCCTTTAGATCGATCTTCCTGGCATCCAGGGAGGACCGCAACCAGAAACCAGACCCGGCCACCTTCCTGACGGCCGCCAACGGATCCCCCATCCTCTCCTACGGCACCAGGCCCCTGTCGATCTCCATCCTTGGCCAGAATTACTCCTGGGACTTCATCGTCGCGGACGTAGGAACCCCGCTCCTGGGGGCCGACTTCCTGGCACACTTTGGCCTGCTAGTCGACGTGGGGCGTAAGCGCCTCCTCGATACTGACTCCTGCCAGTCTCTCCCATTAACAGCGGGACCCAACACCCCCACCATCAGCTCCGTCGCCCCCCACCAGTATGCACACCTGCTGACGGAGTTCCCCAAAGTGTTCAAGCCCGAAATTCGACAAGTCCCCAGGGCCCCAGCCAAACATGGCATATACCATCACATAACAACTAATGGACCCCCGACACATGCGAAGTTCCGAAGGCTTCCCCCACAGTGCCTTCAGGAGGCGAAGAAGGCATTCGCAGAGATGGAGTGGATGGGAATCTGCAGAAAGGCCTACAGCCCATGGGCCTCCCCCCTCCACATGGTGCAGAAACCAGACGGCTCCTGGAGACCTTGCGGCGACTAAAGATGTCTCAACATTGCAACGGAGCCCGACCACTACCCTTTGCCCAACATGCAGGACCTCACGGCCTCCTTTCACGGAGCCAAGGTATTCACTAAATTGGACCTTCTTAAATCATACTTTCAGGTACCTGTCGCACCAGAGGATATACCAAAGACCGCCATCATCACGCCGTTCGGGTCCTATGTGTTCGCCTTCTCCACCTTTGGATTGAGGAAAGCCGGGGCGACCTTCCAGCAGTTCATGGACAGCATCTTCAGGGACCTGAAATTCTGCGTCTGCTACGTTGATGACATCCTCATATTTTCCAGATCTCACAGTGAACACCAAAGACACATTAGGGCAGTCCTGCGGCACCTCCAAGAGAATGGCCTTGTCGTCCGTTTTGACAAGTGCACCTTCGGAGTCCAGAAAGCAGACTTCCTGGGCCATGAGGTATCCCCGGCAGGCGTCCACCCACTCACATCAAAAGTAGCAGCCGTAACCAGGTTCCCAACCCCCACCTCCGTCAAGGCCGTCCAGGAGTTCCTTGGGATGGTGAACTTCTACAGGCGGTTCATCCTCGGGATCACACACACCACGGCCCCCCTGACGGAAGTTCTCAAAGGCCAACCAAAGTCCCTGTCTTGGGGACCCAGCCAGCAGCAGGCCTTCTCCCTGATGAAGGCCGCCCTCGCCGAGGCAACCGCCTTGGCACACCAGGATCCCAAGGCCCCTCTCCAGCTAATGACGGATGTCAGTAACATCGCCTGTGGTGCTGTCCTGGAGCAGGTCATCAACGACGCCCCCCAGCCCATCGCCTTCTTCAGCAAGAAATTCAATCCCACAGAGACCCGCTACAGCACCTTCGACAGGGAACTCTGCGCGATGTACCGCGCAGTCCGGCACTTCAAGTTCCTCCTGGAGGGGACGCCCTTCACAATCTTCACGGACCACTAGCCATTGGTTCACACCTTCACCAAGCAGGGGGACGCATGGTCTTCCAGGCAGCAGCGCCACCTCTCAGCCATAGCCGAATTCACCTGCTCAGTCAGGTACCTCCCCGGCAGGAAAAATCCTGTAGCAGACGCCCTCTCCAGAGTCGAGTTGAACGCAGTGCAGCTCGGAGTAAACTACCAAGACCTCGCCAGAGAACAGGCCGCTGACCCAGAAACCCCAGCCTACCGCACCACCATCACATCCCTTAAGTGGCGGGACGTGAATCTCGCCCCCAGAGGCCCAAGTCTCCTCTGCGACATCAGTACGGGTCAGCCCCACCCTTTGGTTCCAGCCTCACGTCACCGCCAGATATTTGACATAATTCACGGCCTCTCACATCCCTCTGGCAGAACTACGGCCAAACTGCTCTCAAAAAAGTTCGTCTGGCACGGGGTGCAGAAGGACGCCACGTCCTGGGCGAAACAGTGCCTGCAGTGCCAGACCAGCAAGGTGGGTCGTCACACGCAGTCCGGGGTAGGCGAGTTCCCGCAGCCAGAGCGCCGCTTCGGCCACATTCATGTCGACGTCGTCGGGCCCCTTCCCCCATCAGGCAGGTCCAGATACCTCCTGACGGTGGTAGACCGTTCGAAAAGGTGGCCTGAAGCCACAGCTATGCAAGAAGCCACCGCCAGCGCGTGTGCCGAGGCCCTGCTTTCCAGTTGGGTTAGCCGCTTCGGCGTCCCGGACCACATCACAACCAACAGGGGCCCCGCCTTCCTGTCCGAATTATGGTCTGCCCTGGCTCAGCTGCTGGGGACCAAGCATCACACCGCCACGGCGTACAACCCGGCGGCCAACGGCCTGGTCGAACGGTTCCACAGATCCCTGAAGGCGTCCCTCATGGCCCGCTGCACCGCCGAGGACTGGAAACATCAGCTGCTGTGGGTCCTCCTCGGTTTGAGAACCACCCCCAGAGCCGACGGCACCCCGTCCGCAGCCGAAAAAGCCTACGGGGAGCCCCTTGTGGTCCCGGGCGAGCTCGTGACAGAAGATCCCCACACCCCATCACTGCAGAGGCTCCGCGACGTGGCCGGCAAGTTCGCCCCTTGCAAGCGCACGTACACCGGCAGGTTGGCCACCTTCACACCGCCAGAGCTGTCATCCACCACCCACGTCTTCATCAGAGTCGACGCCGTCCGCCCGCCACTGACCAGGCCCTACAGGGGCCCCTTCCGCGTGCTGGAGTGGAACAGCAAGGCGTTCCTGCTGGCACTCCCTGGGAGGAAAGACTGGGTTTTAGTAGACTGCTTAAAGCCCGCCTTCCTGGAGGAGAGCACCGGCATCACCGCAGCACCTTCCCTGCCCAGCCGCCCTTCGCCACACCCAGGCCCCCGCAAACGGCGGGCGCGCGGCCGTCCCAGGAAGGGCCGCCGGCACCAGCAGCCCAGCACCCTCACGCACGGGAGACCCCTCTGTTGTCTTCAAGAAGCCGTGGTACCCTTCAGCGTCCCAGCAGATACACAGATTAGTCAGACGTGCAGATACACAGATTAGTCAGACGTGTCCCATGTCTTGGGGGGGGAAGTATTTGTAAAGTCACCACATCGACGTCAGCGGAGTGCTTCGAAGGCGTCATTAATTAAGTCTCCGCTGAGCAAGTTTTCTTTGGTGACTTCCCATTTTCTTCACACTCAATTCGTCACGCCTAACGTGCCAGGTCACGCATTTTCTACCATTTCAACTTTATATGTATTTGTCCAACTGTCATAAATTATGTATCATATGTTTCTTTATTCGCAGGCATCAAGACTGTATCCATATTGAAGTTCTATATGTTTTTATATTGTAAATTGTACTTGTTCGCCGCATATTATTGTTAATTGTTTTTGACCTCAGGCCACACTCAATGTCATTGTCTTTCGCGGTTCGGCGCCAGTCGGCCGCTATATAAACTGCCTGAATCTATAATAAACAAGCAGTAACTTTTACCTGTTCGTTTCTCTTGCACCTCTTACAGACTTATGTCATTTGTATATATTGTATGGGCGTCAAATCGCCTCTCCTTTCTTGTGTTTCTCCCTTCATATGTACATTAAACACGTCATGTATATTACCTGTCATTATTTCAGATTCTTTATTGTTAAAACTTGGTTGGTTTGGAAGCAAAGATTATATCTTCATAATCAGTTGGCTTTTATTCACTGTAAAAATGTACAATACACGGTTTACATGACGACAGAATAAGCCAAGAATGAAGCGCGGAGTTGCTAGGCTTTTGGCTTTTTGGAGTTCCAACAATCTGTCAAACACACACAACAAACAGCGGACTATCAATACGATACAGCCAAACACTTTTGAAAAAGATAATACACAAATAAATGTCACTACTCCTTTAAAGAAACTCAATAAAAATATTACAGACCTGCGAATTAGGCATAAAGGAAAATGCAGTTTTGCAACATCAACATTTATGAAAACATCTAGTGTTTATGACAACACTTGGCTTACAAAGAAAATGAAAAACATACTCAAGGTGGACTAAAATAAACTGAACACCAACACTTTATGTACCTCATCTTAAGGTGGGTACACACATGAGAGCCGAACCTTGTATGTGTAACTGAGTTACACATATACTGTTACAAGGTGTCAAAATGTTGAGGACGAACCGTAACCACGTTAAGCATGTAACTTCATTGCAATCCACTGCGATCATCAGTCTGTCTCTGTCCGGGTTGTTTACCGACGAAGGCCACCATGCAAGTACCAGCTGCCGCGGATATTTATATACATTATTTAACGAAGATGAAGCGAAATAAAAGAATATGGTGGCAATCAAGGTTATATACTAGAAGGGTAGAATACAGTGGTCGGGAATTACTCGCTGACATGAGATTCCAAGAAGGACCTCTTCCTCATTCCAATCAGCCATGGTAGACATATACGTACTTACACCAAGGGCATGAGACTGACCAAAACAAGGGACTCTACTATGGACGGCCTTGTTCATAGTCGGTGTCAACAAGTTCAGCAACCTCTGTTGTTACGCGTGAAAATACAGGTCCCGTCGACGCACTGAGTAATGTGCAAAGAGACCTCCCTTTGATTCGGGGCCCAAAATCCGACAATTGCCGGGACGGAGGGCGAACGGAGCCTCGAACCTCACGGGTTCGGGTTCAAGGAACCGTCCACACTTGCGTTTTTGCTACAAGAATCGGTTACAATACAAGGTTCGGTTCGCATGTGTGTACCCACCTTTATGCATCATTGTACGGCCTTTCCGCCGATGTGTATATCTACCTTTTATATGCTCTGTAACGAATGTTGTACATATTTTTATGCTTGTCAGAAAACACAAATTCTGTATGGACGCAGCGGGGGGCCTCGGGTCGCCCGCTACCTTTCCCTCCATTTTTTGCTTTATAGACACCTGTCGAGGATAATAAAGAATCAGTCTCTCTTTTGACATTTCTCTTGAACCTCACACTGATGACCCTGTAAGGAAAGTATTGAGTGACATACTGGATGGGTGTTGTCTGGTTTATTGGTAGTTCCTTACTGAATAAATGTACAGATTCTTTGAAGTTGTTATTGGCTGGTGCAAGCCGCAAAGTAGTTTCTACACACAGACAGGGCAAAACAGAGATTATGTTTCGGACATCTGTGCTTGTGGACAAACAAACGGATGGCGATTGTGAGAGACATAATAATCGTACAATGATAAAACACATATCAATGGAAAGGCCAGAAAATTCCACATATGGACATTTGCATGAGATTCAAGACAGATTAATGAATACAGTGCAGTAGCATAATATATGTGAAATGGCGAGACGTTTGGCATCTTCACAAACAGAAACATACATACAGTTTGACACAGAAGATTCGGTGGAACATTATGAGTACATGATTGGGATGCTTGCATGGCAATGTAAGTAGTGGTGATTGTATATGAATCGAGACAACAAATGTTAGAGAGAAACAGACAGAAATATTGTATGGTAGAAGTTGTGTTCCTTTGAGCGGTCCCCTCCAGCTGATGCACGGGAGGGAGAGAGAGAGAAAGCAGGATGCTTTGTCTTGTTTTCGTCCGTTGGATGATTCTCACACACATGCCTGTAGGATCAAAATGAGGTCCCTTACAACCCTGGGTCAGGGACAGGTAACGTGGTTTTGGCCCAGCCATTAACAGACTAATGACGGCTGCACCCTACCATCAGAAAGCCTTTAGCAGACTAACTACGGCATAAAGTTTAGGCCTCTGATAGCACCCTCCCTGGCGGAAACCATGCCATTAACGGACTAAATATGGAGTACACAAAAGGGCATGTTTTGGCACTTCGTTCAACCACTCGAACAAATCAGCACCGTTAATGGACTCAATACGGTGCATTTTTCCACGTTTTGGTATGTGAGAAGTAAAGATGTCAGAAGCAGAACCTCAATGTGAACCTGCGAGCATCGTCTGTTTGCTCTCTCGCCAACAAAGCCAGACACAGTCAAACTTCCTCGTTCTCGCGGCAAAACACGGTGTCATGGTTCCGTCATGCAGACGCGCTCTTTCGCATGGCGTGTATCTCAGACGATGCTACCAAATCAGACATAGTCATGACAGCGCTCCCGGAAGAAGTATTCAAGAGAATCTCGCCCTGGCTGAACACGCAACCGGATAAAGTCACATACACGGACTTAAAAAACAACACACTGCTGAATTCTTACTCCATGCCCATGTCAGAGAGAGTACAGCACACATTCGACCTGTTATCCCAGCCCCTCGGGGATGCATTACCCAGGGAAGCCTGGGACCAACTGCGGTGGTTGATAACACTCCCAGGTCGCAACGAAAACAGGAGGAAAAGGACGATAGACCTAACAAAAGCAATTTTCCTTCAGTGCCTCTGTAAAGTCACCACATCGGCGCCAGGATAGTGTTTCGGCGGCGCCATTAATTAAGTCTCCTCTGAGCTTGTTTTCTTTGGTGACTTCCCATTTTCTTCAAGCTCAATTAGTCACGCCTAAAACGTGCCAGGTCACGCATTTTAATCATTTTTACTTTATGCGTATTTATACAAATGTCACACATTGTGTATCACATGTTTCTTCATTCACAGGCATCAAGACTGTATCCATATTGTAGCTCTGTATGTTTTGTATTGTAATTTGTACTCGTTCACTGCATATTATTGTTTATTGTTTCGACCTCAGGTCACAGTCAATTCCATTGTCTCTCGCGGCCCGGCGTCAGTCGGCCGCAATATAAGCTGCCTGGATCTGTAATAAAGTAGCAGTAACTTTTACCTGCTCGTTTCTTTGACACCTTACAGTGGTGACCCGGAGTATCCCGGGCCATTAGCGGACTCACACTGGCGACTTAGTCTTGGCTCCAGGATTTCTCCAAAACGCTCTTAGCGGCCTAAACACGGCGCTGTAACCAGCGTTTGAGCGTGCTGACTCGTCGGCGTACCCCACCAGCGTCACTAAGCGGAACCACACGGCGCACAAAAAGTGCGTACTGACGCGAGTACCCCACTCCAGTAAGGGGTCAAAGGAGCGAGCATGGACGCGGATATCTCCTCCTTCAGGCAGTTAAACGTGGACCCCGCGGACTCGGAGGTTTACCTACCTCCCATCACACCCGTGCCTGCCCCCGCATCGAGGCCCTCCCGCAACTCCACACCAGTGCCCCGAACACCACGACGGCGGGCAACACAATCGCAGGCCGCCCTCACCGTAAAGCTGCCGCCCGTTTACGCAGGGGAACCCATCGATGTGGCTGCGCAGGGTGGAGAGCCACTTCAGAATCGCGGACCTGACGGACGAAATCCTACAGGCCGACACAGTGCTCAACGCCCTTCTGGAGGACGTGTACAGAAAACTCATCTCGCGAGTACCGAAACACACACCCTCACATACAGCACCACAAAAAGTTCCTCCTCGAAGCTTGCTCCCTGCCCATCGCCGAGCGGGCCGCCCGTGCTATCGACCTTGCCATAAACCCACGCCACGACCTCAATTCAAGAGGCGCTTGGGGCATGGTCGTAGATCTCCTGTCACTACCAGACTTGGGTGGCACAAAGAAGCGGCAGGAGATAAGCTTCACACGGAAATCTACCTTCGCCAACTCCTCCCGGAGGTACGCAACCAGATCGCTCACCCCTACACCATGCCTGTCGAGGACCTCATAGAGACGGCGCAACACCTCACAGACTCCGTCAAGGCTTCACAGCGGCTAAAACCGACCACACAGCCGGTCAGCTCCGTCCAGCCTGAAGAGGGCGTAGAGCAGCCCGTCAACGCCATCGCCAACAGACGTCCACGAACCACAGCAGATGGAGGTCCCGGGCTTCTGTTGCTACCACAAGTGGTTCGGAAAGGACGCCCGAAACTGCCTGCCACCCTGCTCATTCGCCCGTTCAAAAAACGGGGTGGTGGCGACCAGCAGGACAGGCCGCCATGGCAGCCGAAGAACCCAGGACCTCAAAAACAGTAGGTTTTTACGTCCGCGACACTGTCTCCGGCAGGATAATGCTGGTCGACACAGGGGCCTTTAAATCGGTCTTCCCAGCATCCAGAGAGGACCGCAACCAGACACCAGACCCGGCCGCTTTCTGACGGCCGCCAACGGAACCCCATCCTCTCCTACGGCACCAGGCTCCTGTCGATCTCCATCCTTGGCCAGAGTTACTCCTGGGACTTCATCGTCGCGGACGTAGGAACCCCACTCCTGGGGCCGATTTTCTGGCGCACTTTGGCCTGCTAGTCGGCGTGGGGCGCAAGCGCCTCCTCGATACCAACTCCTGCCGGTCTCTCCCATTAACTTGGCGGGACCCAGCCCCACCATCAGCGCCCGTCGCCCCCACCAGTATGCACACCTACTGTCGGAGTTCCCTGAGATATTTAAGCCTGAGCTTCGCCAAGTCCCGGGGCCCCAGCCAAGCACGGCATATACCACCATATAGTGACTAAAGGGCCCCCGACACATGCGAAGTTCCGCAGGCTTCCCCCTCAGCGCCTTCAGGAGGCGAAAAAAGCATTCGTGGAGATGGAACAGATGGGCATCTGCAGGAAAGCCTCCAGTCCATGGGCCTCCCCCCTCCACATGGTGCAGAAACCGGACGGCTCCTGGAGACCCTGCGGCGACTACAGGCGGCTCAACATTGCAACAGAGCCCGACCACTACCCTCTACCCAACATGCAAGACCTCACGGCCTCCTTTCACGGGGCCAAAATATTCACTAAATTGGACCTTCTTAAATCTTATTTCCAGGTACCTGTTGCGCCAGAGGACATACCAAAGACAGCCATCATCACGCCCTTCGGGTCCTATGTGTTCGCCTTCTCCACCTTCGGGCTGAGGAACGCCGGGGCCACCTTCCAGCGGCTCATGGACAGCATCCTGGGGGACCTAAAATTCTGCGTCTGCTACGTCGACGACATTCTCATATTTTCCAGGTCTCACAGCGAACACCAGAGACACATCAAAGCAGTCCTCCAGCGCCTCCAGGAGAACGGCCTCGTCGTCCGTTTCGACAAGTGTACCTTCGGCGTCCAGAAAGCAGAATTCCTGGGTCACGAGGTGTCTCCGGCAGGCGTCCGCCCTCTTACATCGAAAGTAGCAGCCGTAGCCAAGTTCCCGACACCCACCTCCATCAAGGCCGTCCAGGAGTTCCTTGGGATGGTAAACTTCTACAGGCGGTTCATCCCCCGTGATCGCGCACACCACGGCCCCCCTGACGGCAGTCCTAAAGGCCAACCGAAGTCCCTGTCTTGGGGACCCAGCCAGCAGCAGGCCTTTTCCTTGACGAAGGCCGCCCTCACCAAGGCAACCGCCTTGGCACACCAGGATCCCAAGGCCCCCCTCCAGCTGACGACAGATGCCAGTAACGTCGCCTGCGGTGCTGTTCTGGAGCAAATCATCAACGGCGCCCCCAGCCCATCGCCTTCTTCAGCAAGTTCAAGTTCAGTCCCGCTACAGCACCTTCGACAGGGAACTCTGCGCGATGTACCCGCGCAGTTCGGCACTTCAAGTTCCTCCTGGAGGGACGCCCTTCACAATCTTCACAGACCACCAGCCACTGGTTCACGCCTTCACGAAGCAGGGGGACGCATGGTCTTCCAGACAGCAGCGCCACCTCTCAGCCATAGCCGAATTTACCTGTTCCGTCAGGTACCTCCCCGGCAAGAAAAATCCCGTAGCAGACGCCCTCTCCAGAGTCGAGTTGAACGCAGTGCAGCTTGGTGTAGATTACCAGGACCTTGCCAGAGAACAGGCCGCTGACCCAGAAACCCCAGCATACCGCACCGCCATCACATCCCTCAAGTGGCGGGACATGACCCTCGCCCCCGAAGGCCCCAGCCTGCTCTGTGACATCAGCACAGGTCAGCCCCGCCCTTTGGTTCCAGCCTCACGCCGCCGCCAGGTATTCGACATAATTCACGGCCTCTCACACCCCTCCGGCAGGACCACGGCCAAACTGCTTTCAAAAAAGTTCGTCTGGCACGGGGTGCAAAAGGACGCCACGACCTGGGCAAAACAGTGGCTGCAGTGTTAGACCAGTAAGGTGGGTCGTCACACGCAGTCGGGGGTAGGCGAGTTCCCACAGCCAGGGCGCCGCTTCAGCCACATCCACATCGACGTCGTCGGGCCCCTTCCCCCATCAGGCAGATCCAGATACCTCCTGACGGTGGTAGACCGTTCGACGAGGTGACCCGAAGCCACATTCATGCAAGAAGTCACCGTACGAGGCCCTGCTCTCCAGTTGGGTTAGCCGCTTCGGCGTCCCGGACCACATCACAACCGACAGGGGGCCCGCTTTCCTCTCCGAGTTGTGGTCTGCCCTGGCTCAACTGCTGGGAACCACGCACCACACCACCACAGCGTACAACCCAGCGGCCAACGGCCTGGTCGAACGGTTCCACAGGTCCCTAAAGTCATCCCTCATGGCCCGCTGCACCACCGAGGACTGGAAACATCAGCTGCCGTGGGTCCTCCTCGGGTTGAGGACCGCCCCCAGAGCCGACAGCACCCCATCCGCAGCTGAACAAACCTATGGGGAACCCCTCGTGGTGCCGGGAGAGCTCGTGACGGATGAACGCCACTCCCCATCACTGCAGAGGCTCCGCGACGTGGCCAGCAAGTTCGCCCCTTGCAGGCGCTCATACATCGACAGAGCAACCACCTTCATGCCGCCACAGCTGTCATCCGCCACCCACGTCTTCGTCAGAGTCGACGCCGTCCGTCCACCACTAACTAAGCCCTACAGGGGACCCTTCCGCGTGCTGGAACGAAACAGCAAGGCGTTCCAGCTGGCACTCCCAGGCAAGGACGACTGGGTTTCCATAGACCGGT
The DNA here is from genome assembly GCF_040412425.1 of Macrobrachium rosenbergii. Taxonomy (NCBI): domain Eukaryota; kingdom Metazoa; phylum Arthropoda; class Malacostraca; order Decapoda; family Palaemonidae; genus Macrobrachium; species Macrobrachium rosenbergii. Next base: position 9,349,790 of record NC_089763.1, on the reverse strand, counting down.
TAAAGCCCGCCTTCCTGTCGGAGAGTCCCGGCAGCGACGCAGCACCCCTTCCGCCCAACCGCACTCCAGCACGCCCTCACCCCCGCAGGCGCGGCCGCCCCAGGAAGGGACCGCCCAACCAGCAGCCTCACAGGCGGGAGGCCCCTCCGTTATCTTCAAGGAGCCGCGGCACCCTTCAGCGTCCCAGCAGATACAGGGATTAGTCAGACGCGTCCCTCGTCTTGGGAGTATTTGTAAAGTCACCACATCGGGCGCCAGGATAGTGTTTTGGCGCCATTAATTAAGTCTCCGCTGAGCTTGTTTTCTTTGGTGACTTCCCATTTTCTTCAAGCTCAATTAGTCACGCCTAAAACGTGCCAGGTCACGCATTTTAATCATTTTTACTTTATGCGTATTTATACAAATGTCACACATTGTGTATCACATGTTTCTTCATTCACAGGCATCAAGACTGTATCCATATTGTAGCTCTGTATGTTTTGTATTGTAATTTGTACTCGTTCACTGCATATTATTGTTTATTGTTTCGACCTCAGGTCACAGTCAATTCCATTGTCTCTCGCGGGCCGGCGTCAGTCGGCCGCAATATAAGCTGCCTGGATCTGTAATAAAGTAGCAGTAACTTTTACCTGCTCGTTTCTTTGACACCTTACACCTCCAGCGGGAAGCTTGGCACCAGATAAGGGGTGCAGAGAAACTAGACATGGATGCCTTAGTTGACGACGTCCAGAAACTATATGAGGCCACCAAGGCCTCGACACACCACCACCCTTGCAACCACTGCCCTGGAAGCCTGCAACCTGTCAGAGGAAGATGGCCACAATGACAGAGACATCAACGCCGTTTATAAGAAGAGAACGCCACTCAGGGAGCACGGGACATGGTCAAACCCGGCATGGTGCCTCTACCATAGAAAGTTTGGGACCAATGCCAGAACCTGCAGGCCTCCCTGTTCTTTCACAAAAAGAGATGGAACGTATGGGCGTCTGTAAAAAGGCACCAAGCACGTGGGCATCTCCCTCCCACATGGTAAAGAAATTCAATGGTTCATGGAGGCCCTGCGAGGACTATCGGTGCCTGAATTTAGTAACAACACCAGACCACTACCCCCTCTCTAACATGCAGGACCTAACGGGGACCCTCCATGTAGCCAAAATTTTCTCCAAGTTGGATTTACTGAAGTCATATTCCCAAGTCCCTGTGCATCCCGACGATGTCCAAAAAACCGCCATCATCACACCTTTCAGGAGCTACACATTTTCCTATTCCACTTTCGGCCTCAGGAACGCAGGCACCACATTCCAGTGCCTGATGGACACCATCTTGGGAGATCTGCCTTTCTGCATCTGCTATGTCGATGACATTCTCATCTTCTCCAGGTCCCCAGAGGAACACCTTCACCACGTCCGCACCGTCATGAAACGCCTGCAGGGCAGCAGATTAGCTGTCAGGTTTGACAAGTGCATTTTCAGGAAAGAAAAAGTAGACTTCCTGGGCCACGAGATTTCCCCAGCAGGAGTGCACCCCACCACCTCTGAAGTAAAAGCTATAGAAAATTTCCCGGAACCACAAACCATCAAGGCCCTTCAGGAGTTTCTCGGGATAAACTACTACTGGCGCTTCATCCCAGATATCACCCACATCATGTACCCCTGACGTCTATCCTGAAGGGGAAACCAAAAACACTAACATGGGAAGCTCTGCAGCAGCAGGCATTCATTCAGACAAAAAGGGCCCTCTCCAGTGCCACCACTTTAACTCACCACAACCCCGCTGCTGCCCTCAGGTTGACAACGGACACCAGCAACATCGCCTTCGGTGCAGTACTCGAACAGCTGGTGAACAGCACACCCCAGCCCTTGGCCTTCTTCAGCCACAAGTTTTGCCAGCTGTGACCCGCTACAGCGCCTTCGACAGAGAGCTGCTGGCTATCTACCAGGCTGTGAGGCTGGAAGGAACCAAATTCACATTCCTAACTGATCACAAACCCTTTTCCAAAGCAGGGGGACGCGTGGTCTGCAAGGCAACGCGGCACCTGACCGCCATCTCCGAATTCGGTTGCACCATAAACTACGTTCCTGGCAAGAAAAACCCAGTGACTGATGCTCTGTCAAGAGTAGTAACCAATCCCTTCACCTTGGCATCGACTACGAAGACCTCGCGAGAGAACAAGCAGCAGACCCAGAGACGGTGGACTACAGGACCGCAGTGACGGCTCTCAAATGGAAAGATGTGCCCTTAACAAACTCAGACAACTCTCCTCTTTGACACCAGCACAGGCTGCCCACGCCCCCTGGGGCCCGCCTCGAGGAGAAAGTACATGTTCGACATAGTCCACGGTCTCTCCTATCCATTGGGGCACACAATGGCGCGCCTCATGACTGACAAGTTCATCTGGCACGGCATCAACAAGGATGTCCACCAGTGGGCAAGGAGCTGCGTCCCGTGCCAGACGAGCAAAACATCCTGGCACACGGAGTCCGGGATCGGCGATTTACCCCAGCCTTGTCGACGGTTCGGCCACATCCACACCAGCATCGTCGGGCCCCTTCTGCTGTCGGGGGGAGTCAGATACCTCCTGACTATCATAGACCCCTCCACTTGCTGGCCTGAAGCAACCCCCATGGATGAAGCATCAACAACATCATGCACAGAGGCCCTCCTCTCCAGTTGGATCAGCCGCTTTGGAGTGCCAGACAGCATCACTATGGACAGGGGTCCTGCCTTCCTGTCAGAGCTCTGGGTCCCCTTGGCATGCCTGATGGGTACAACTCTACACAGCACAATGGCACGCAACCCCGCAGTGAACAGCATGGTCGAGAGGGCGCACCGCTCTCTTAAAGCAGCTCTCATGGCGCGCTGCACCAACGAGAGGTGGAAGGAACAGCTGCCGTTGGTCCTGCTGGGTCTCCACACCACACCGAAAGCAAATGGCGACGCCTTCCCTGCTGAGAAAGTCTACAGGGAAACACTGGCCGTCCCCAGAGAATTCTTCCCGCTGTCGGCCGATGGCGCCAACACCCACCTCCCGAGGTTGAGGGAACTTGCACAGAAGTTCGCACCCTGCCACAAGACCTTAATAAACAGAACCATCACCTACAGACCACCCGCCTTACACTCCTGCACCTACGTCTTCGTCAGGGTGGACACCCACCAGCTGCCCTTAACCAGGCCATACAGGGGGGCCCCACGGAGTCATCAAGTGAGCCAGCAAAGCATTCCTCCTCGACATCCACAGGTGGGAGGACTGGATCACCATCGACAGGGTGAAACCCGCATTCCTGTTGGACAGCAAAGTATGCGAAGAAGAAGGCAGGCACCCAAGACCCCCCCCTCTCAATACCTGGGGCGGCCCAGGAAACTCATCCAGCCAACCCCAGGTGTCAGCTCCACCCCGCACCCACAGTTCTCCAGAAGCAGGGGCCCACTCTGACTGGCCCAGCGCCTTCGTGATTAATGTTATTTCATCCATTAATTGCTCCTTTAATTATTGTCTTGTGAGGGAAGTATTTGTAAGGGCGTCAAATCGCCTCTCCTTTCTTGTGTTTCTCCCTTCATATGTACATTAATCACGTCATGTACATTATCTGTCATTATTTCAGATTCTTTATGTACCTCAACTTATGCACCATTGTACGGCCTTTCCACCGATATGTATATATACCTTTTATATTCCCTGTAACGTATTTTTATGCTTGTCAGAAAACACAAATTCTGTATGGACGCAGCGGGGGGCCTTGGGTCGCCCGCTACCTTTCCGTCCGCTTTTTGCTTTATAGACACCTGTCGAGAATAATAAAGAATCAGTCTCTCTTTTAACATTTCTCTTGAACCTCACAGTATCTTTACTACTGCACTTAATACCTCTGCATGTAGCCTATATTTCATCATGACCTCTATGAGCTTTTTTCTGTTAACTGAGTCACATGTTTTTTGGAAGTCCATTGATATTACAAATAACGGGTCTTTTCTTCTGTACCTTTCCCGTATGCAATATTCTAACATATACAAATTATCAATTCCTCTTCTTTGAGTAGTAAAGCCTGACTGCATGCAGTTCATGTGTTTTCCTTATGTTTCTAATATGCTTTTCTATTTTGGTTTTCAGGATCCCCATGAAAATTTTATATGAGACATTAGTTAATGCAATTTGTATGAGATCTTTGACTTGAACCAGCTGTTCTGTGTATTCCTGCCTTTCAATATGTTGTTTAAACGTCCTGCCAATTCTCTTTTAAGGTTGGTGCTTTGTTAGAACAGTTTGAACAGAACTGTTTTCATCCTGTCTGGTCCTAGTGCTTTATTTGATTTAATTTTCTCAAGTTTTGATTTTTCACATCTTCACTTATAGCCTATTGACTTCTTCCATGGATTTAATTTCTGTTTTTGCTAGATCATACATTCCATCCCTGTGTTCTCTTAATGATGTGTGGTGTATCATATGCTGTCCTAATCCTGCTATTGTTCTTTTCATCATTTCTTCCATGTCGTGTTTATACTACTGCTCTTTTTTGCTCCCATTCCATATCTCTCTTATTTGGTTTTCTTCTTTTGGGTATATTTTCTTCCAGAATTTTACAAGCTCTTTCGCTAGGGTTTCTTCCTTAATCTCTTGCTTATCTTCGCCGTATTCTTTTTTGGGGGTGGTTTCACCTCTCAGCATGTCTATATACTCCCAGGTTTTCCTGTGTCTGTTTTTGTCATTCAATATCTCATTCCTAACCTTTTCTTTCTATGTTTTCTTTATTGTATCTGTACTTTTTGTTTTTGCCTATAATAAGCTTCGTCATGGTATCTCTTTTCTTCTATGCTTGTGGCTTTCCTTTTTAATTTGTTACCCGAGAGGTCGGTGACATGTCTTCGGTGCTCATGAGCAAACCTTAATGTTTATCTTTACATGGGTCTCTTGACAATATTCGACGATTGGTATAGTATTGACGATGTAGAAAATATTCAGCACATAGAGAGAATAAAAATAGTTAAGCAGATAAAATACCTGGGTGTAACGATCAACAACATGAAAGACAAAAGCTTCAGAGAACAGATAAAAAGGGCACAAAATAAAGCAAATAGATATAGATTTGTGCAGCAGCCACAGCCTACCAAGGCAGTAAAGAGGAATTGATAGCTAATATCCTTCTATCTGCAGATCTGTTTGTAATGATGGAAATCCTTCTTCTGAATTAATGACAATACTCATCATAATTGGCGGACTGGAAAAGCTTATCAAGACGTTGAATTAACCACTCGAAATTGAGATTGTCTATGATCGAGTGTGCGTACGTAAGTTCAACTAAGTGCGTAGTTCCGTAAGCTCAAATCGCACTGTTCAAGACGTGTACGACGACTTGAGAGGGTAAAGGAATGTAGCTCCCCTTACTTTCATTTGAAATGCCATATTTCTTCCTTGTAAAAGGTAGGCACTTATCTTAGTTTATATTGAACATGTTGCCAAAACACCTAATAGTGTTCTTTTGTATTTTTACCACGATGTAACAGCAAATTACAAGAGTTTTTATGGTAATGTTGCGTAAGTTGCACCATGATGAGCTTGCATATGGTTGCAGTGCCACCAATCGTAGGCTAAGATGTGCGATATTCTTCCATAATTTTATGAATATGTCAATTCTTGAGTTAAATTCCACCTGTTACGCATGTAAAGCCAGGGGAACTGTGTAACGTAACAGTTAAGTTAGGCATGGGTACAGTATAGCCAAGGCGAAGGACTGCATGCTGTCTGGAGCAAGATTGCTGTCCTAAATGAACTTTTCGCATTACAGGGAACCAGTATAGGATTACAGGGAACCAGTATAGGGTACCTGTACAGTAGGCCTACCAGTTTAGGAACCAGTTCCAACATTTATGGAAGGAGTCTACTAGGAATAAGTTGTTTACACTATGTATCCTCCTACTAAGAAACATTAAAATAAAACCATGGGAGTCAGCCTTTCCCTCAGCCCTAACCAGAAATAGATTCGTCCGTCTGCAACATTAAGTGCCAGTTCAAGCTAAGAGTGGGCCTGGGTTTTTAAGTGGTGCTAAATAATGAGCAGGAGGACAGGTACTGCTACTTTATTCAGAAAGCAGGCTGCTTATAAAACGCTGTGCGGACGTCACACAGAGGAATACAATAGAATTTCGGTGACCTGAGGTCAATTACTCTCGGCAATAATTACAATGGATAAATACAAGTAATGTAAAAAGTGAGTTGACAAGAATTGACATAACAACGTTCTAACACATGTGCAAAAGAAGCAGATACAAATGAATTAGTAATAGATACATATTTATACGGGAAAACTATGGCTAATTCTGCTTGAACCGATCCTATAGGAGCGATATTGAAGAAAACGGGTGGTTCATCACAGAAAACTTGCTCAGCGGGTACTTTACAGGTTTATCATTAACCTAGGCCGGTGTGCCACACTTGTATTAGCCTATGCCCAAGATTGGGTTGTTATGTATTGGCTAGTCTTGAGTTAATTATCTTAAAATGAATGGTAGCCTCCGAACGTACATCAAGGACAATTGATGTGGAGGTGTGATGGAGACCTTTGACTTTGTTTTCATCCACCTGCCTTCTAGTGTGCCATGATGTTGCCTTATGTATTATGCTTCGTGGTCCAAAGAGACACAGTTCGTTATTCTCATCTTTATTTTGTCTAACAATGGACCATGTGTGAAGATAACTTTAGGAACAGAAATAGATAATTTTGAGTGCTTATGTTTCGGTACTAAGTTGGTAGAAAAAATTTATGAATACAAACGAGTTTACAAACAATAATAAGAGAATTTCATACCACAAATTGGGCCCTTCATGGCGTTCACTCTTCCGCTAACCAAGCCGCTTCTCTCCAACAGGCGGGCTTTTTTTCAAGAAAAAGATATCCATCACAAATGGTGATGTTTCCTAACATTAAGAAGAAGCCACCCATCACAAGTTGGTGATGCTTCTCACAAAGTCTTCATGGCTGTCTCTGACAGTGACAATGACTCCCCTAAATTGTGAGAGCAATTTACATAATAAAGCTATACTACTGAGGTTATATTAAACATGAAATAGTACAGGGATACATATATTGTGTTACATAATAAAAATATACAGTTGTTCCGACACGATATACAAACCGTCGGTCCTTTACATTAGGAATTACTTTCAGCGTAGGCTGGAAACGGCTGTTAAACTCTTGAGCAAGGTGGTTAGGCAGTAACTACCGCCAGGTAGGCAGGAATATCTGCCTGCCCGGATGTAAACATTGGAGTTTGCTTTTGGCTGTCATGCATTGCAGACGTGTTTACGGATCTCCTTGCCTGACTGTCGTTAACCTCTTATTATCCCAGTGAGATCTTAAAGTGTTTTTGTGTATATATTGTGTTTGAATTTTATTAATACAAACCCACGATTTGTGATAACCTTGCATAGCCGTCGTTCCCTGCGCTGTGTCTTGGGTTGACAGCCAAGGGCTAAATTAAAGGAGCGTAACCGAGTGGTAATGCTTCTCTCCAGTAACCCTTTATTTAGATACTGAAGGCGTTCCCCTGTACAATCAGAAATATTAGATTGGGACGTGATATCTTCGCTCCCCTACATTGATCGGGACGTAAGAGTTCGCTTCCCTTCCTGGGCTTCCGCCTTCCATGTACAAGGGCATGACTACTTCCTCCCTACTTGTGCTGAGTGTTGTTTTCACTGCGTGCACTGAGAGAGTTGCGGGGCGGGTGGGGAGTTGCAGGCGTCGTCTGTAAGTTACGCTTCCACGATGCCCTTGGTGGCCTCCCCTCCTTATTTCTCTTTCCTTGTAGGTTCTTCCTTATCTCTCCTTCAGTAGAGATCTCTCTCCTTTGCCCTCTTCGCTCACTTGTCGGGCGAAGACCGCAAGGAGGGGTGGGCAGTCAGGCGACCTCTTCTTGGGTACCTCCTCTCACTGCATAGGGCAGTTCCCCTTGTAGCGAGAGGAGTTTCCCCTCTCTAATCATCTTTGCTTTTTCTTTCAGGTTGACAGTGAGCATCGCAGACACAGCAGTAGTTAGCTGGATATCTCAGGGGATATCTCGCATGAAGGAGTCCCAGAGTTCATTAGTGTTGCTTCGGGATCGACCACAATACCTGGCTTGATGACATAGTTCCACGTCGGTATTGTTCCGACTCTGTTCCCGCCGATGTGGATCCATTGCTGTCATTGCTGGCCTTCATGTGTGCAGTGGCAATGCCTCTGGCATATCTGTGGTCCATCTGCTCCTGGTGTTGCCTGTGTTACGCTCCTGTTAGCTCGACGACAGTCTCTGGGTGGCTCTTCCTGGTCTCCTGCCGCAGCCGTCCTGATCATTCCTGTCGCTGCTGGTTTCTTTCATGTGACGTTCCTGGCAGTTGCAGTAGCTCCTGCCTTCCGAACCGCTTCTGTAGCTCCTGCATCAGCTGTCCTGATCATGCCTGCTGCTTTTCCCGGTAGTCGTGCCCAGGGCCACTTCCATTGTGTTCCTGCCAGCTGGCCTGGAGGTTACAATGTCTGCCATCCTGTAGAAGATGTCGGCATGAAGGTGAAGGGAGTCGCCTTGTGGAATTGACGTTCCTGGTCGTTGCAGTAGCTTCTGCCTTCCGAACCTCTGCCGTAGCTCCTGCATCGGCTGTCCTGATCATGCCTGCCACTTCTCCTGGCGATTGTGCCCGGGCTGCTTCCGTTATGTTCCTGCCAGCTGCCCCGGAGGTTACAATGTCCACGATCCTGTAGAAGATGTCGGCATGAAGGTGTAGGAAGTTGCCCTGTGGAAAGTGACGTTCCTGGCCGTTGCAGTAGCTTCTGCCTTTCGAACCATTGCCGTAGCTCTTGTGTCAGCTGTCCTGATCATGCCTGGTGCTTCTCCTGGTGGTGGTGTTCTGTGCTACTTCCGTTGTGTTCCTGCCTGACTGCCCTGGGGGTTATGATGTTTCATGTCCACCATCCTGTAGAAGATGTCAGAGTGGAGGTGAAGGAAGTCGCCCTGTGGAAGTAGCCTCCGTCTTCTTCATCTTATCTTCGATTTTGTCTTCTGCTGCGTCTTCCCTTCCTCTCCCCAGGTCCAAGGGGGTCTCAAGAATTGGACAGACCTCCGTCGGCCGAAGGAGAGGAAGGCTGCTTCTTCCCCTTGATGCCCTTGGACATGTAGGGACTGCCTCCTTCCCCAGGAGGCAGTGGGTCTCTCGTTGGCTCTTCCCGACCTTTGGCTTAGGAAACTGATTAGCAGAGCGCTGGGTTTTGTGTTTCGGGAGCCACGGGCACACAGACCTCGGTTTGTGATCCCGTTCCCAGTCCCCGAGGTTCTGCCTCTAAGACGGGGGCCTGCTTCGGGCGCTCATTCGCGAGCCACCCCGAGTGCTCGAGATTCTATGGAATATCGAGTATCCCGATCTGGTCTGGAGAATATTTCTTCGGCCCAGTTTGGGAGCGGTGCAGGAGAAAGGGCCGAGGCACCTAGGTGTCTCAGCTCTTCCCGCCAGCACCACAAGCACTCCGAGAGCTTGCCAGTGCTCGGTCGGGTTCCCAGCCTGGTGTCTCGATCCTATTGATTCAAACACGAGAAGAAGCATGGAAGAGAGTCCCTTCGGGAGTCCTGCGGGACTTCTAGGGGTGACTCTCTTCCAGGAGACAAGTTTCTCTCGTTGGCTCTTCCCGCCCGAGGGCGGGAACCGATTCGCATTCTCCTGTGGGGTCTGGCTTTTCGGGGGCTGCAAGAGCGCAGCCTCTCGAGACCGCACCCTCGTTGCCAGTCTTGGAAGTCTGCGTCTAAGACTGGCTCTGTGCCTGGCTCTTCTGATCTCTTAGGAAACTGAAAGCAGCCGCTCCCGATTTTTGGGAGTCTCCTGGGCAGCTCGAATTCTATGAATCACGAGCGCTCTCCTGACGAGAAGCACAGGACGAGAGAAAGTGCCGAGACACCCAGGTGTCTGGGTGCCGAGACGCTAGGTGTCTCGATACTGCCCGCCAGCTGCTTCTGCTGCTTGGCCGGGTTTCATATTTGTGTCTTGAACCTTAGGGTTCAAGCATGCAGGATAGCAGACACAGAATTCTCCTTTGAACCTTCTTCTCGAGGGGCCTCGGCGAGTTTAGAGTTCAGGAAACTAGCAATAGTTCACAGCAGACGAGTTCCGCCCTGTCCAGTTCCGATTGTGTTCACACGATTGGCTCGGCTCGGCCCCTGGTAGCACTTACGAGACTGGCTCAACTCAGCTCGCTTGGCTTGCTCACCCTGCCCAACTCTTGGTTGCACTTGCAAGACTGGGCTGGCTTGGCTCAGCTCGGCTTGCCCCACCTGCCTCCCGTACACTGCATACCTCCCGGTTTAGATCGCGTTCGCGTGATCAGCTCAGCTCAGCTTGGCCCCACTCGATTTTTTCCGAATTGAGTTCTCAGCTCTGTTCAAGTGAACTTTTTTTGCTCTTCCCAGGAAAGAGCTTTGCCATGGCACAAACGCTCTTCTTCCCTTGTGTAGCAGTAATCTCCCTCAGTTGATTATCGCTCACGGTCTGCCTCTCCTGCTGGTCTTACTGGCAGGACAGGTAGGGGTACTCTTTCTCCTCACCTGTTCTCTTTTCTTCCCGGTTGTGCCAAGAGGCGCGAGACAGACAGAGAGAGCTCTTCAGAGTTCGGCTTCCTGGCATGCTTTGGGTGTCGGTCCCCCGACTGTCTTGTAGTACAACCAAGTAGTCGAGGAGGGTTTCATGGGATCTGTCAAGGCTTTATCCAAGGGCAGAGATACAGGAGTTTCACGCTTTGGAAGCAGCGAGGGCCTTCTTCTTCAAGTTGCGATCACTCTTTTTTCGGAGAACTTCACGCCGATTCGTCAGCACGAGGATCCCCGGGACAGGATCGTGATTCCTCCAATGAACATCTTCATCACTCACAACCTTTGCAGTTCATGAGGGGCCAAGAGTGTCAGGGGCTGCTGCGTTCCTTGCCTCCGAGAGCGTTCTTGACTAAATGAACTTTTCTTTAGAGAAGGAGTTCATTCAGGTTGAGACACCAAGCTTTTCCCCTGCCTTGACAGAATATGAATTCTTCTTGCCTCGAAGGGTCTGGCCAACTGCAGTTCTGTGGGCAATTCTGGTGCTAAGAAGAAGGGCTTTGTCCCAATTCGGATCTATGGTTTTGTAAGTCCCGAGTTGGCTCGACCCTTAGGAACGAACCTTAATTAGTTCTGCCTTTCTCTTGCAAAGATTTGCCAGATACCTCGGTAATCAAGGTTCATACCAGGGCACTGCCTTGTCCTTTGGACAATGGCCAAGACCTTTGGGTCTTAGTCATCTCGACTCGACCTTGAGTTCAAGCCAGCCTCCCCCCCTCAACTCCTAAGAGGTCCCAGGCTTCGATAGAAGATTGCAGAACATAGCCTCTCCTACCCTTCTAGGAAAGTGTGCATAACTGTGTCTCTTTCCACCCTCTTTCCCATAAGGGATTAGGGAAGAGAGAAAGAAGTATCAACCAGGAAGAAGTTCTCCTACTCCAGATGCCTGGGTGAAATGATACTTATCAAGTCTCTTGACGTGGCGGTGACATTGCCGAGACCTGGGAATGGATTCCTTCAGGAGAAGTATCTATTTCCCTCATGTCTCGGCAATTCTTTTCATCCCGCTTCCTCTCCCATGCTCCCGATTCAGGAAATGCCAGCCTGGCTAGAGCTAATTGTCTCAGTATCCTGTCATCTTGCAGAAGCTTCCCCATGGCAGAGAATGGAAGTCTGCTTCCATTCCTCCATCCTTCTTTCCTCTTCGAAGTATGAGGAAGGAGTTAGGCTAATGTTTGATTGAAGGAACCTTTGAATATGCTTGCATATTCCCCTCACATCGTGTCTCTACTTACGGATTCACCAATCAAGGAAGAGATGCACACCTGTAAGACTTTGTCTTGAAGGTGTGTGACTGAGATAATTAATACCTTCTCATCACCATCTTGGGCTCAAGGCAGCCTTCTGGCCTTCCAAAAATTCAGGATGAGTTTTGCGACACTCACTGGTACGTTGAACAACAAACCACAGTCGACAAACAAGAGGGAATCATTTTTTCCTCCTGTTTCATCTGTCGACATTTGCAGGTACTCAAGTGTTCTATAGCGCACTCGACATCTCAGTTAGCCAAATGCATCCCTGTTGGGGATGTATTGGCAGGAGAGCTTGGCCTCGGGTTTGTGTGATCGGGATGGATTATGTTGCTCACTTGAAGACTCTCAAAGAGATTGCTCGACTGAGAAATCCCTACAGTCTTTCTGTTGCCTTCCTTCACAAGTTGGTAATTTTTTTCTTCTCGTTCCTTCACACCAGACCCAGGGGCCGCTACAACAAGGCATGCTGTCTTTCTGGGAAACTTGATATCTACATTTTTCTTCTGTATTTGTCTGTTTCGCTAGGGGTTCTCAGGCATTGCTCACCCCGAGTTACAGGCAAATGCCAGAAGACTTCGCCTCTCGCCCAACCTGATAGCCGAGGCAGCGAGAAGAGTTCTGCTTGACCCAACCTCCTGTAGCAGCTACACAAGAAGCAGTTCTTCAGGCAGTACCTCCCAGTGTATTCGGGACTGGGAGACCTTCCAGCTTCCCTTGCAAGCATAAGCTTTATCGCCGAGCGGCAGCGGCTATAGCTGGATATCTCTTGAAGTCCTCTGCAACACTCCCAGGGACTGGAGCCGTCTTCGCTGGTGGGTGTCGTTGCAGAACTCCTTCTTAGGTCAGAGTCGCTCTTCAAGTCTGGACTTCTCGTCTTCTCTGTCAAGGGTTGCTTCTTTCCATTTCATTTGTGAAGAATGTAGGCCCTTGCGACTTAATCTTCTATCTGAAGTAGCCTTCTTCTCCTCAGTCAAGATTTAGCTACGGATGAGAAGCTTCTTCCGTCTTGCTGTCCTAGGAAACTGTTCCCTGGGTGGCATGTGACTCGTTTAGGGTTCCTGTCCCATGCTGCACGTGACCTTACGAGAGGACCATCTCTCATCTTGCTCCGGCCTTGGCACAGAAGATGGAAGAATAGGTGAAGGGGATCAATACCTCGACTCCTCAGATGTCGTAGGTGGACTCCGAATCCTTCAGCATCTATTGTCGAGTTCGAGGCGTCCTTGTTCCCCTCCTCCTTGGACTTTGTATCAATGATCCAGATCATTCATTACTGTGTCCTTTACGGAGCTGTGGTACTTTCCAAAAAGACTGGACACTCCTAACCTGGATGTCGTCGACATTTTTGCTAGTACTCTCTCTCCCAAGGAAGAAGTGTCTAAGGACACATCTTCCTCTTGGCTTCATGAAGCGATCGAAGGAGGTACTCTGCAGCTGACGACGATGATACCGGTACCTTCCACCTGAGAGCTCACAAAGCCGATGGCTTGGTCCATCCCTTGCATTCCGGAAGTTTCTGTCGGGCTGGAAGCAAGACGTCTCATAGACCACACTCTTGTCTTCCTATGGTCTGGCCCACAGGCCCTTGGAACCTTTTTTTCCTTTGCCCTGTGGTGGCTGCTCAACTAGTTGTGTTTTCTTACCCGGCTCCTTCAAGAGGACGAGTAGCATCTCGCCTAAGGTGTTGGTTCTGGAAGTGAGAAGGATACCGAGAGTGACTGGCCTCTCTTCCTCCTCCTTCCCCGTCCTTCTACTTCTCCTCCTTCGGGATGAGAATAAGACTCAAACCAACATGTGCTGGACCTGGCGCTGATGCGGTAAGACTACAAATCGAGCACCCGTTCTATTTTTCTTCTAGAGTCATAGAAGCAACCCCGCCCCTTCCTCTAGCAAGGGGAGGGAGGAGAGTCTGGCAATAAGGGAAACCCTATCTCAGCTTTTTCTTACTGCCTCCGACTCTAAGATTCTTCCAGCCTGTTTCATATGAGTCACGTTTCCTCACTCATGTGAAAAGGTCCAGTATCTGACATTTGATCTTGCAGTTCCTATGTAAGAGGTGCAAAATAATGAGCAGGTGGACAAGTACTGCTTGTTTATTGGGAAAGCAGGTCACCTTTTAAAGCGGCGTGTGGACGTCATACAAAGGCATACAATAGGATTCAGGTGACCCGAGGTCAATTGTTCTCGATGTGACACAGGACAGGTAAATACAAATGACATGAAATGTAAAATTACAAGAACTGACACAATAATGTTCTGACACATGTACAACGAAAACAGGCATAAATAAATCGGTAATAGATACATATTTACACAGATAAAAATGTGGCTATTTAGGGTGACCCAGGCCTGTGGGAAAGGCACTGCAGAAAATGGGAAGTTCACCACAGAAAACCTGTTGAGCGGGGACTTTACAATACTCCCCCTCAGGGAGAGAGACACCCCTTCAGAAGACCCAGTCTGGGGCTTCTTCTGGGAGGGAGAAGTGACCTCCTTCTTCCTCCGCTTGTGGGCTTTGGAAGAGGGAGGGGAGGATGCAGAAGCAGACAAAGACAATGATGAAGATGACACTCTCCTTGATCTTTTCTTAGACTACTTCTTCTTCACCAGTTTCAAGAGGGTGTGAAGGATCTGCTTCCCAAGGTTGGTGGAAGGCTCAGGAACAAGCTCTCAGGGAGCAGGTATGGGCACCGCAGAGGCCAAAGCAGGAGCAGCAGTCTTGTGCACTACAGCCGGGGTTGTCAGAGTGGGGTGCATGGACACACCCATGAGCATTAAATAGTTGGTGGTCATCATGACAGTTGACATAGTGACTGTTGCAGAGGCATGAGTCACAGGAGAGGGGGTAGGAGTATGTATAGCTCGGTGACTTGGAATGCCCCGCATCGAAGGAACTCCTTGGAGACAGAGTCTACCAGGTCTCTTGGAGCTCTTCCAACTCAGAATGCCCTGCATCGAAGGAACTCCTTGGAGACAGAGAGACTGCCAGGTCTCCTGGAGCTCTTCCGCCTCCACACCTGGAAACAAAGTCGGGTTGGAGGCCTGCCTACATTCGCACTGAGGGAGTCTCTTCCCGCATGCCCCCCCTGCCCCCCTGCCCCGAGCAACAAACGGAGGCCACCACAGGGAGGTCATCCTGGCTTCCAGTCCACCAACAATGATCTCCTTCCGACAAGGCAAGCAAAGACAATGAAAGGGAAACCTCTCTCGAAGGAAAGCCAGCAAGGCGTGGAAGTTTCATTGGTGGAATGAAAGCATCTAAAGGATCACTTGCCAAGAGAGTTATCAGGGGCCTATTACCCTCAGATGATGACTTGGGTGGGTTTCTTTTGGTACTTCCTCCTCAACGAATACGTTGTCCATTACTCTGGAGTCCAGTCACAGCACTCATCACAAACAGTTAGGATTACACTCAAATCCCCTGTACGATGTGCAAAGGAAATGAAGACCAACATCCATCTACAGACAAGCAATAATGGCTACACGCCTTATCTGCGATACCAGGGCATTTGTGCTTGGTGACCAACTCATGCTCCATCGGCTCAAATGACTCGTGGGTTTCCAGATCCATATCAGGCAAACACACAAATACATAAATCACTCAAAAAAAAAATTCCACCAGGAAAGGAAGAGATGTTCCAAAAAGAAACACGGCAAAAGCAATAGCAAGCAGGGCAGAGGGCAGTGAAGCACAACCACTCACAGGTGTGGCTGAAAGTAAAGTGAGGCTCTGCCAACAGGGCAGGCAGGACTACCACCCGGCCGTTCAGTAGTTAACTACCATACCACCTTGTTAAAAGTTCAACAGCCAGTTCCAGCTACGCTGATGGTAATTTTTTCCTATAATAAAGACCAAAAAGTTTGTATATCGTGTAGGAGCACCTATCACTTAGTATCTCTTCGGCTGACTTGAGTGAAGTTGCCACTGTCGCTGCTTTAACCATATAATCAGTCACGTTTTCACTCTCCAGCATTTAGAGTGTAGTGAGTTGAGTGTAGATTCAGTACTCTAGGCACGCTCTTTCCTAGATATTGGTCTTTGAGGATTTCAATACCTTTCTTACCATCATATTTGGCATCTCGAATTATTAACAAGAGACTTCTGTCGTCCAAAAACTGAACAAGTTCACCCTATACTTTGCAATTCTTCTCTGGGTGGGGGGATCAGATGTTAGAACATCGTGAAGCTTACATGTTGTTAAATAACCACAAAACTTTTCCTCCCACAACTCATATCTATCCTCATCACCACTGAAACACAGTCGAGAGCTGGACCCATAACATTAGATCGTAGGACTTGTTTTAAAGTGATAAATTAAATGTGTGGGGATTTAAATAACACGCAAAAATTTTCGTTTCAAAGAGCCAGAGGATATTTATTTACACCAGTGGTTCACATATCTGCTGCTAGAGAGCAGAGCAAACATATCGATATACGTGTGAAGTACATCATCAAATGTAAATATGAGAAAAAGTACTTCAATAAATGGTAAACAAATAACGTAATATTATCCCTCTAATCTTGGTAATAAAGAAAACTAATATTTAATTAGTATTAATGGTGAAATTTAGTTTACCTTACTTTCTAATGTATATACTTAATGATATGCATTGCCAATGAATGAGAAACATCACTTGGAAATAATGTCTGTATTCTTTTGTGCATGTTGTTTAAGCTGGGAAGCGGCCGTTTGTTGTTTTTGGCTTTCGACTTCCCGCCTTTCAGCATTGCACACTTTGCTAAAATGTATTCGTTCAAGTTGTGAATACAACTTGGAATGCCACGTCATGTTTCTGTCAGACTACCTTGTAGTTAGTCTGGTTGATGAAAATACTACAGTGGCGTCGATGGAAGTAGGAAACTACAGGTTTGTTGGAAAGAAACTGGTCTAGCCTCAGTAGCTTTGGCAGAGTTAGCCAACGCTACTGGAGAAGTTAGGCTTACTTAGGTCTAGCTACACTGCAGTTCAGCGGTGTGCTGGCATAATTTTTTTCCTTTTTCCACGACCCATCAAAAATAAGATGATGTCCAAACGAATGCCTGAATTTAACCCAGACAAGCTTGAGTCAGGCTGTTGGTTAGATTGATTTACAATGAACTGTCAAGTCAGTGAAATTACAGAAGCAGAGGCCAAGAGAGCAATACTGTTATCGTTTATTGGTGTCGATACTTTAGCTACAATCTGTAAGTTAACTGCACCAAGATTGCCTTCTGCTGTATGTTTTGATGAATTAGTGACAGTTTTAAAGTCTCATTTATTCCGACATGATAGACAAACCATCGGTCCTTTACATTAGGAATTACTTATGGCGAAGCTGGACACGGCCATTGAACTCTTGAACAAGGTGGTTAGGCAGTAACTACCGTCAGGTAGATGGGGAATACCCGCCTGCACGGATGTAAACATTCCAGTTTGCTTTTGGCCGTCATGCATTGCAGACGTGTTTTCAGATCTCTTTGTCTGACTGTCGTTAAGCTCTTTATTATCCGGGTGGGATCTTTCTGTATTTTTGTGTATATATTGCATGTGTTTGATATTTATTAATATACAACCCACGATTTGTGATAGCCTTGCTTAAGCTGTCATTCCCTTGTGTCTGTGTTTTGGGTTTGATGGCCAAGGGCGTATTTAGAGGGGTGTAATAACCGAGTGGTAATGCTTCTCTTCCAGTAGTCCTTTATTTAGATACTGAAGGCATTCCCCTGTACATTCGGAGATATTAGATTGGGATGTAATATCTTCGCTCCCCTTCATTGATCAGGACATAAAAAATTTGCGCTCCTTTATACTTGTGCTGAGTGTTGTTTTTGCCGCCTGTGCTATAGAGTTGTTGGTGGGGGGGAGGTTGTGGGTGTTGTTGGTAAGTTTCACTCCCACGGTGCCCTCCCCTCCTTCCTTCTCTCTCCCTGTATGTTCTTCCTCATCTCTCCTTTGGGAGAGATCTCTCTCCTTCGGGAGAGATCTCTCTCCTTCGCCCTCTTCGCTCGCTCATCGGGCAAAGACTGTGAGGGGGTTGGTGGAGCATGGGTGGTCGGGCGACCTCTTCTCAGGGGCCTCCTCTCGTTGCTTAGGGCAGTTCCCCATGGAGCGAGAGGGGTCTCCCTCTACTAATCACCTTTGCTTTTTCTTTCAGGTTAACAGTGAGCATTGTAGACACGCAGTAGTTGGCTGGATATCTCAGTTGGGATATCTTTGCATGAAGGAGTCCCGACGTTCATACAGTGTTGCTTTGGGATCAACCACAGTACCTGGTTGGAATGGCATAGTTCCACATTGGGATCATTCCAACTCTGTTCCTGCCAATGTGGATCGATCACTGTCATTGCTGGCCTTCATGTATGCTGTGGCACTGCCTCTGGCGTATCTGTGGTCTGTCTGCCACTGCTGTTTCCTGTGTTATGCTCCTGTTGACTCAGCAACAGTCTCTGGGCAGCTCTTCCTGGTCTCCTGCCGCAGCTGTCCTGATCGTTCCTGTTGCTGCTGGTGACATTCATGTGACGGTCCTGGCCATTGCTGTAGCTCCTGCTTTCCAAACCGCTTCCGTAGCTCCTGCATCGGCTGTCCTGACTGCGCCTGCTGCTTCTCTTGGTGGTCGTGTCCTGGGCCGCTTCTGTTGTGATCCTACCTACTGGCCTGGAGGTTACGATGTTTCGTGTCCACCATCCTGTAGAAGATGTCGGAGTGAAGTGAAGGAAGTCGCCCCGTGGAAGTAGCCGCCGTCTTCTTCAACTTACCTTTGATTTTGTCTTCTGCTGCTTCTTCCCTTCCTCTCCCAAGGTTTGTGGGGGTCCTGGGAACGGGATAGACCTCTGTCGACTGAAGGAGAGGAAAGCTGCTGCTTCTTCCCCCTTGATGTCCTTGGAAGTTTAGGGACTCTCGTTGGCTCTTTCCGACCTTCGGGTTCGGGAACCAATTTGCATACCCCTGGGTTTTGTGTTTTGTGAGCTACTGGCGCACAGACCTTGGTTTGTGCTACTGTTCCCAGTCCTAGAGGTTACACCTCTAAGACGGGTGCTACTTCGGACGCTCGTTCGCAAGCCGCACAGGGTGCTCGAGATTCTGTGGAATATCAAGTACCCCGATCTGGTCTGGAGAGTACTCTCCCCAGCCCAGTTCAGGAGCAGTGTGAGAGAAGGGCTGAGGCACCCAGGTGTCTTGGCTCTTCCTGCCAGCACTACAAGCGCTCCCCAAGTGCTTAGCAGTGCTTGGTCTGGTTCCCAGCGTGGTATCTCGATCCTATCATTTTGAGCACCAGAAGAAGCAGGAAAGAGATTCCCTTCGGGAGTCCTGCGGGACTTATAAGGGACTGACTCTTCTGGGAGACAAGTTTCTTTCGTTAAGGGTCGGAACCGATTTGTATTCTCCTCCGAGGTCTAGCGTTTCGGGGGCTGCAAGAGCGCAGCCTCGAGAGGCCCTTCCTCATTGCCAGTCTTAGAAGTCTGCGTCTAAGACTGGTTCTGTGCCTGGCTCTTTTCGATTTCTTAGGAAGCCGAAAGCAGCCTCTCCCAATTTTTATGAGTCTCATAGGTCGCTCAAATTCTATGAATCATGAGCTCTCTCCTGGCAAGAGGCACAGGACAAGAGAAAGTGCCCAGACACCCAGGTGTCTTGGTGCTGAGATGCCCAGGTGTCTCGATACTGCCTGCCAGCTGCTTCGGTTACTTGACCAGGTTTCACCTTCGTGTCTTGAACCTTAGGGTTTGAGCATGCAGGATAGCAGACACAAAATTCACCTTTAAACCTTCTCCTCGAGGGGCCTCGGCCTTGAAGGAGTTTAGAGTTTGGGAAATTAGTGCTAGCTTATGGCAGACGAGTTCTGGCCTATACAGTTCCGATTGCGTTCGTGCGATCAGCTTGGCTTGACTCGGTTTGCTCGCCCCATCCAGCCTGTGGTCGCATTCGCGAGACTGGCTCGGCTCTCCCCACCTGCCTCCCAGTCCACCACTTACCACCCAGTCTGGATCGCGTTCACGTGATCGGCTGGGTTCAGTGCGGCTCGGCTCGGCCCTGCTCGGTTTGTCCAAATCAGGTTCTCGGCACTGTTCAAGTGAACTTTCTGCTCTTCCCAGGAAAGTGCTTTGCCTTGGCACGAGCTCTTCTTCCTTCGTGTGGCAATAATCTCCTTTGGTTGATTATCATTCATGGTCTGCCTCTCCTGCTGGTATTACTGGCAGGGCTGAGAATTTTGGGGACCACCGAGGTCCTTGCTTGTGAGAGCGTTCTCAACTGGATGAATACTTTTCTTCAGACAAGGAGTTCATTCAGGTCGAGACACCAAGCTCCTCCCCTGCCTCTACAGAGTATGAATTCTTCTTGCCTCAGAGGGTCTTGCTGACTGTAGGCTGTTCTGACTCTGCTTCACCCAGACTGGGTTCTCTGTCTGCTCCTCCTTGCCATGAAGGGTATTCTCTTCCACAATGAGAGGCAGTGATCTTAGACGGCACCTGCTGGTTTCCTCCAGGCAGTCTCCTCGGATACAACCATTCCTGGAAAGAACCCTGCCTTCTGGAGACTGGTCCTGTCCGGGGGTGGGTCTTCCTATACCAGACGGCAATCTGTGGGCGATTCTGGTGCTAAGAAGAAGGACTTTGTCTTAATTCGGATCTGAGGTTTCGTAGCTCCCGAGTTGGCTCAACCCTAAGGCCATGTTCACACGGCGTTTTTAACTGCAAGGCGAGATACGCGCTGTCAATTGTTCAGTGCTAGCTTATGGAATCGTTCACACATAACCGCGGCTTATTGCTGCAGTTTCCAATACGCTGCAGTAGCAAGATTCCCCTCACCAACGCGTGATTGCCGGGCAGGTCGAGGTACATACAAGTCAATGACATTGTTCACACACAGCGGTGAACCGTGCTTTTTGAAGACAGCAGGTGCCATCATTGGCTGTGTGTCAGCCAATGAGAAAAGAGATTGTGCATTACCAATGAGAAAAGAGATTGTGCGTTACCATAGCAACCCTAGCCACCACGCCTGGTCCCCATGATCACAGTCACGCACACTGTTGCATCGCTGTCACTGTCAACTGTTAACTATGGAGAGGAATCATTTTGGTACCGATTTATTCATAAATGAAATTGAAAAACGCCCGTCGATTTGGGACATGAAATCTCAAGAGTACGGAGACAGAATAGTCAAGAAAAAGTGTTGGGAAGAAATTGTGGATCTTTTCTGCACTTCTGGAGATATGAAGGAAA